>NW_020863865.1:42155-133574 GCF_003713205.1 Coffea eugenioides
TGGAATGCATCACGTTTAGTGGGAACTGACGGCCATGTTTAGTGCAGTGAAATGTTAATGAACGGCGCTGGTGGGGACTGACCCATGTTTAGTGGCAATGAAAATGAAATGCACACTAGTGGGACTGACCCAACGGCTAGTGGCAATGTAAATGAAATGCTCACTAGTGGGACTGACCCAACGGCTAGTGGCAATGTAAAATGAAATGCACACTAGTGGGACTGACCCAACGGCTAGGGCAATGCGGCACTAGTGGGACTGACCCAACGGCTAAGTGGCAATCGCAAATGAAATGCTGGTGTGTATGAAAAAAAACTGTATAAGACTTGCTTGAAAAAAATATCTAAAAATTTGCCCCAGTGTGATGAATTGGTCAGTGGGATAGAATCCGAGCCTGCCTTGAGAAATTGGTCAGTGGGATAACACCCGAGCCTGCCGGAGATAGAATAAAACACACACGTTAGTGAGATAGACTCGATGCTAACGGTGGTGGAATGAAAACGCACACGTTAGTGAGATAGACTCGTTGCTAACGGTGGTGGAATGAAAATGCACACGTTAGTGAGATAGACTCGATGCTAACGGTGGCAGAATAAAAAACACACACGTTAGTGAGATAGACTCGATGCTAACGGTGGTTGAAGTCAGTGAATTAAATGTGGTTATCAAGAATGGAAAGTGGAAGGGTGCACGGCGGGTGCTAAGATTTCATCAATAAGAAATTAAAATTTGTCAAGGAACAAGAAATTCCATTCTGATTTTTGAGAATCTTTTCAAAAATAATTTGCCTCAGTTTCCACCAATTATCGTGCAACCGATCAATTGATTTGCATTACGGCATGGTTGCTCCTCCTTGAGACCTTGATTCGTAAGATTCTGACTTACGCTTCCTCATCGATTTCAGCCATGGATACCTGCACAGGGGGCTTGTCAAGGTACAACATGCATTTTATTTTAAAATATTGCAACTACTACTCATGGAAAGAACAGTGTGATTGACTTGAAAGTCTTGCTTGACTCTTTGACGAAATCCTCAAATGGACTACAAAAAATTTGCCCCAGTGTGGGCTTATTTTGCGAAATCTTGCAAATAATTTTTTTTTTTGCCCCAGTGTGGGCCCATTTGATTGCAAAAATTGATTTGGATGCCTCTCCATTTATTTGAATAAAGTAAGAAACTGTGTTTCCTATATAATGTGAAGAAAATTGAACGTCTTGTTTAACTCATACAGAAAATTTCATGATGAATTTCTCAAAATAATGCCAAATTACAGAAGATTTCTTCCTTACTTTTAGCATCTGTGCTTAGAGTAGCGGGTCACCATTTCTTGTTGGCTCATCTTTCAGGACCAATCAAGTGGGGCGTTATTTCTGATTTGGAAATGGGAGGTCAAGATTGTCTTATTCTCGTGCCCAAATTGCATGTAATCCCTTCAATACCACATCTTAGTGAAACCAAAGAGTGTGTCACCCTTATTTCTTAAGAAAATTTAGTCAACATATAAGCTTTATAAGCTTGTAACGTATGGGCAGAAATGATAGCTAAACATGTGAAAACTGGTTATACCCTTATGATCACAAATGATTGATGGATTTCTTACGAGCATAATCCTCACTTTGGGTTGTCATGAAGGGTAAGTCAGCGATGGACTTTATGAGCTTGTAATTTGGCTTGAAAACGATAGTTAAAGAATAAGACTTTCTAGGACATTGCACCTAAGATCGCATTTTTCTCAAAATTGCCCTCATTTTGGACTCCGAGATCTTGAACTTTGTTTGACTTTTTTTATCATCGCTCAACAGGGACTTTCTGCATCGAATCTTTTTGCATTTTTCTTTTGCATTTATTTGCTCGCTTTTTCCCTTTTCTTTTCCTTTTTCAAAAGTGCCCTCGCGGGTTCTCACATGAAGAGCAGTGTCAACCTCACACCTAATTAATTCAGAAATACATTCAAAAAAAATTCTTGGCATCAGTATATGAACATCACTTACCAATTAGAAAAATTTCTTGACAGAGATATTACAAAGAACAGAAGCCAGGACTTTCGGCTTATGTAATGGGGTCAGGTGGGGTGCTTAGAAAGGTTAAGGCTTGAAAGCGGATTTCAAAAGCGGTTTGAAGAATCCGAGATCGCATTGTTGCGCCAACCCTATTTTAGGGCTAAATCAGAATTTGCCCCAGTTGATGCTCAATTGAGGCTTTTTCCTTCCATTTTCTTTTTTCTTTTGATTTTTCGGCCTTCTGCCATTTTTGAACTTCCACAAAATTTGCCCCAGTTTATTTTTGAACTGAGGTTCTCTTTTCTCTTTTGTCTTTTGATTTTGTTGCATTATCACTTTTCACTTCTTGAAACTTTTTCTTTTCAACTCAAACTTGCCCCAGTGTGGGGTTCGCGATTCTCAGGGGTTGCCAAATGAAGTATTTTATTCTGAAAGTTCAAACGGGATAACTAGGGATAGAATGTTTGATTGGAAAAGAAGAGGGCCTGACTTTTATTCCGTTCCTTACAATAACTCTGAAAGGAAACTTTCATTAATGCGAAATTTCTTTTGCATGTACCTGAATTAATTAAGTAAGGAATGCCCTCGTTCATCCATATAGGTGACCCGCCGGATACTCTTCCTTCTTCTTTTTCCTTTTCCAAAATTGAAGCCTAAGTAGAATCAAATTTCCCCAATTTGTGACCCTTTCTTTTTTTTTTTTTTTTGCAAAATTCCCAATCTCCTTCCCCAATGTGGGGTGCGATCATAAGTACAGTCGAAAAGAACCACCTATTTTGGCTCAAATGAGGATGCAAGGGATGAATAGTATTTAGGTTGTAGAAACGATGGCCAAAGCATCATTCTTACGCCTAATGACAACCAAAGTAACGAAATACTCATTGAGAATCCATTCCCTTTTTGATATTTGAAAATTTTCCAATGTAGGGTAGTGATCATTAAGACTCTTATTTGAAGCGAAATCATTCTTTCAAAGGCTCAACTGGGAGAGCAAATGATAAATCTGTATAGGTAGGGAAACGAACGCTCGAAGTATCATTCCAAATTTTCAAAACAACAAGAATAATGCACATTTTTCCTTTCACTTAGATGTGAATTGAATATAATTAGACACAGTGGACATTTCTCAAGCAAAGATAGCCCCAATTTGCAATTTATCAATCAATGTGACTGATTTTATTTTGGGGTTAAGTGAAGGAGAAAAGGTATCTCATGGGGCCTTTTGAGTGACCTCTTTTCAATTTTGAGCACTCTTATTGTATAGCTCGGATCACCAATCTAGTGTACACAAGGATTTTAGAAAGCATACACTTGCGAATTTTCAGGCTGGAGGTTGAAAAAATCCCAATTTAGTCTTATTTCTTAAAATTCATCATGAAATCTCCAATGAGCAAAAATAAACAATGAAATGTACATGTATATATATACAAAAACAATAATTGTCCAAAGCTTTATTGCTGAAAAAGTTTAAAACAAAAATTCTCGTTCAATTATAATACAAATGAGAAGAAAAAAACTTCTAAAAAGCTCCACATATATACACTTTTTGTCTCCATTTCTTTTGGAACAAAATGTATTAACAAATCAAATAAACAGAATTTTCCTTTGAAAAACCATTATAAAGTCTCTCAGAGACTTTAGCCTAGAGCTTTCAGATGGATCTTTCATGTTTTCATTGCAAGGTCTGCTCAAGAATCAAGAAATACTTGTAATTTTCAAACTTTATTAGATCAAAATTATCATCAGATATAGAAAAATATTTTCACCTTATTGAAATATTTTTATGAATGCAGGGGGGAGGGGGAAAAATAAAAGAAAAATACCCCGAGTCAGTAAGCAATAATAAAAGATCGGTATGCATGTCCTATGGGGGAGCCCTTTTATGCCAAGGGTAGGCCTAGCATGAAAATGCAATCCTCTAGGGTAGGCACTATACCATACCTGATGAATCCGATCAACTGATTGAGTGTGAAAAAGTTTGACCAATTGGAGTGAGAAGAGATATTTGCCCTAAAAATGAAGGCAAAGTCCGAATGGAATGCTTGCTTTGATCAACGCATGATGTGCAAAAGAGCTTGCTCTTGAAAGGATTGCAATGTCTCGACTAATTTATTCAGTGAACTTTAAACTTAAACCCTAAAAAGGAATAAGCGGGTCAAGAGGATAGGATGAAATTGACGATTGATTCAAAATTGACTAGATTACCTTAAAAAAGGGTAAAATGGTCAAATGCATTGAATGAAATGAGATTATTTATTGAATGGATAACCCCAAAATGAATTAAACTAATCAAATGAATTGAATGAAATCAATTGATTAAACAGATCGAGTGAAATGATGATTTATTCAAAATCGACCGAATTGCCCTAAAACTAGGTAAATTGGTCAAATGGATCGGACGAAATTGATGATTTATTCAAAATCGATAAGATTGCCCTAAGAACTAATCAAATGAATTGAATGAAATTGGTGATCTATTCAAAATCGGCTAAGTTGCCTTAAAATAGGTAAACTAGTCAAATGAATTCAAAATCGACTAAGTTGCCCTAAAATTGAACAAATTGATAAAATGGACTGGATGAAATTGATGAATAAAATGGTCCAATGGATTGAATGGAATTGACGGTTTATTGCGATGCATTAGTCTATGAGCCTTCTAATATCAAATTTTGGCCTCAATTTATTTATCGTCTCAATAGTGAGGAAATATTGGTGAATTTGTTCCAATTAATGTCCTTTACGCCAGGGATTTTTATCAATTTTGATAAAGTGGCCAAAAAGTGATTATTAGACGCTCATATTCCAAAGATCGCTCTACGAAAATGATCGGATCCTACCTTACCTTGTGCACTACCCCTTTGGATGGTACAAAAATATAAACGTGCAAGTCTCCTTGGATTAAATATCCGAGACACAAGGCAGTTTAGTCCTAACGTGGGATCCCCTAAATGGCATTCCATTTCTAGGGTTTATGCATGATGCCAGTTTATTAAAGCAGTAAAATATGTAATTTGAAATGAAACATGACCTAAGGGACCCTTTATTTGCCAGGGTAAGCCTAAAATGATATGGCATTATTAATTTATGAACGAAATATATCGAAATTTCTTAAACGTGCAATAGCCTATCTATAAGGGTAGGTTCTAAAAGAAAGTCATGCCAGACCTCTTATTTGCTAGGGTTTAGGAATGCAATGGGGACAAAAACCAAGAAAAGTTGGTTCAATAAATACACATAACACATTGTGACAACGAGATAAAGCAATAAAATCAATACAAAGAAATAAAGCAATAAAAGGGAAAAAGGGGTTGGATCCCTTCCCTCGTGAATAGCGTCCCTAATAGGGCAAGGCAGACTCTACCCTAGGGAAGCTATCATGGATGCATGAGCTATTGGCTCACTAATGCATCTAGACTCGATAGGTTTTAGGTCCCCGAGCCTTCAGACTTGGAAACCGAGGGTCATCAATCCCAAGGTTCTTTGTCGGTGGCTCGAGCGATTCCCCAGACATTGCTACGCACACATCGTGTCACGGCTACATGTCATGAGCGAATCTATCAAAAATCCTCAACCTTCGACTAAAAGCTAAAGGCTATGAACCCAAAGCTTAAAATGGAAGATTGAGTGACCCCTCGGATCATGCTACGCACACATCGTGTCGCGATCACACGCCCAAGTGAGTCACCTAAAATCCTAATAGGGTGGAGTGGCGTGACAAGCCACTAAAAGAAAAATAAATGAGGGGTAAAAAATTAAAGCGTATGCACGTATGCTAGTGCTCCTTGTTGGAGGGGAGGGATCGAGAACCAATGCGAGGCTCTAGGGTAATGACCCCCCACCAAATGCAATGCAAAGCGCGGAATCACATACACCAAAACAATCGCACGCCAAATGGGTGAGTGAGTTGATACGCACAAAATGCAAAAATCCTAATAAAAGGAAAAAATGCAATCCTAAACATCCAAATGTAATAGATATATGAAGAGGTTAAAAGAAGAAAAAGATTGACTAAATCCAATTTGCTCGGACTCTCTAAGTCCCCAGTGGAGTCGCCAGCTGTCGCGCCCCACTTTTTATAAGAAAATAAATAGTTTGAAAAGTGAATTTTTATTTGAAAAATGAATTTTGGTTTACAAAAAAAATGAAGAAAAATATGGGTCTAAATGGGACATGAAAATGCGACGATTTGACCCAAAATATAGTTTAAAAAGGGTTTATTGAACGAAAAATGGAGTCGCCACTTGGTATAGAGTTAAGGTGTACCAAGTCACCTAAAAATGAATTTATAAAGAAAAAATGGAAAAACCCTTTTTAAACGACTCCAAATCTACGTAAATCAAAGAAAAAGGTTCGGGAGTCACATTTGAAGAAAGGGAAGGCAAGGATAAAAATCCGAGGCACCCTTTCGACCTAACCAAGGCTAGTTGCGTGATTTAGTCAAGGATTTTCTTGTTTTAACCAAAGCATCTATCACATTTGGATGTACTATATGACTGCAAACCCTAGACCTAGGAGGGTATCGGGGGGCAAAGTTTCTCTTCAAAGCTTGAGTGGTGCCAATCACATTAGTTGTGATGCCCAATAATGACTCTTTAGAGAGGTCACGAATAATGCAAAAATATGAGACTCTAAGAAAAGAAAAAGAATAAAATAATTATAGAAATATACATGTCTTAAAGGAATGCATCATGTCGGGTACGGGGGACTAATGTTCGTGACTCAATTTTCCCTTTTAATAGAGTGAATACGAGCGTGCTAAGGCTAGAAAAGCCAAACTCGTCCATATCCCATATCCAAGGGGCTTTCCTATATAATCAAGCAAATGACTTAATTCTAATGCTTATATGAAATGCAAGTCTAATGTCATGTTTCATACAAAAGGGACAAGTAATATACATATAAGGGAAAATATGAGGGAAGGGGTATTCATATATAAGGAAAGTGTCATGCAACATGGTGAAAGAGGCCCTAGAAAGTGAAAATATGCATGAGATGAAATGATTTTATTCACACAATCATGATCTATCGCGCGAAGGGTTCCTAAGGGTCTAGCGTTGGACTAGCCCACATCTACGCTCTCTCACAAGCATTGGACTTGCAAGAGCTCGAGGGGACAACCATGACTAGCATTGGACTAGCCACGGTTACGTGCATTTGCATCCATCATACACATATATAAGTAATGTGCACAATTAAAGCAAGTAGACATGTGAGCACGTAATTCACCTAACACATAAACATGCATATCTAGATGCCAAAATCTAAGAAAGCGGTAACACATAACACGTAAGCATGCAAAACACATAAGGCAATTAAGGCCCTACCTATTACATTTTTTAGGGGGGAAGGCCTACTACAATCTAAAAGGGGAAACGGAAAAAAATAAATAATAACCTAGCTATTACAACTTTGGCATTCAAGTGCCTTTCAAATAATCGAAATTGAAAAATAACTATACAAAAACTAAAACAAAATAAAGTGGATAAATAAATAAATAAAATGAAAACATTCAAAGGGCACGCAATTAAACATATAAATCACATAGACACATAGGGTCAAATAAAGCGAAAATAAGGGATAGAGTGTACCTCCCTTGCAATGGTAATCAAATGAAGGAAAAATAGCTTCAAAATAATAACAAGGTCAAGGCACCACTTTAATTTAACAAAATAATTACATGAAACGAGAATTAAGCATAAAAATGAAAATTAAACACGAAATGAAAAATCAAACACAAAATGTAATCACTTAAAGTATTTTATAAAATGACAATCATCTATACGCAAGAAATTAGAGCAATAGGGACCCAATTAAGATAACTAACAGACTTGAAAAAGGTTTAAAACAAACTTTTAGAATTGATGGCTTAAAATGAGATGTATTAAAACCAAATGCCAAAATTTCACAAGAAGAAGAATAAGAAACAAGTCTCTATATTTAAACAATCAAATTCCCAAATTTGTACCCAAAACTATGAAACTGTCATAAATCATTAAACCTCCGAAAATTCACTCTACCACTCATGAATATTCTGTCCAAGAATTAAATTAAAGCATACCAAGAGAAAACAACATTTCAAAGGGACAAAATCGATCAAATTTCCAAAGTTTCTGGGCCGTGGTATCATTAGACAAAATTAAGGGGTTGGAGTGTAATTTTTCCTTTTGTTTTTCATGCATGCACACGAGAGTTGCTAGCCATTCGAAGTTTTCATTGCTTCTGCAATGTTTTTTCTGTTTTTGCTAACTTGTAGCCTTCCAAAACACAACATAAAATGTATTAAACCTCTGCCAAACTTCAAAACCAATTCACAGGATAAGAACCTAAGATTTCAACCATAATCTTGCAATCAAGAACAAACAAAAACTCAGCATTCACAGCAAACATCTCTCCATGTTTTCGGATGGGGCAAACGGACAACTTTTATTCAAAAAGGCAGGGATGAACAACGATGGCAAAACTGCAAACATGTTCTTATTGCTGCAAACATGTTCTACTAAAGGAAAATCTGGTATGAGTCAAGTCGTTCACATGCAAAACCACGAGCAAAGTGTAGAATTTTTTTGGATAAACCCCATACAAAGCCACGGGGAAACTTTGTTCTTATTGCTGCAACTTCATTTCATTTTTTTACCAAAGCACAAAGCAGCAGATAAACATCAATGTTTGGATGAAGAAAGGATTGTGTATCTTGGAAACTTAACCAAATGTGATCACTAGAACATAATACCCAAAACACATTCAAACACATCAGAATCTGGAGCTCATAACCCATGAAAATGCAGCGAAAAGGCTCTAGAATAGATGGAACTTTCCTCCAATCTCCCGGGTTCACAAAGACAAGTACTTTTTTTTTTGAACATGATTAAAGTATCAATCAAATGTCAAGCATTGATCTTTAAGCAATGAAGACACAGAAAATCAATCATCAAGCATGCCAATCTAGAAATTTTCTTCCTCCCGTAACACTTTGTCAGCAGCCCAGATTCACGTTGTAAATATTATCAAACATTGTCAACAGCCCAGATTCACGTTTCATAGGCCCGGATTCTCATGAAAGCAGTGTTAAAGCAAGAAAGGGAGAGGTGATGGTTACCTCGGAACGAAGGTGAAAATGCTCCAAGAAATTGCACCAGATTCTGGAACGAAGCTCGGAGAAAATTTGCGGCAGGAATGCGCAGCGTTGGAGAACCCACAATTTCGAGCTCCAATTTGGCCACGTTAGAGATGTTTTCATAGGAGGACTGCTGAGCAAAACTTGTTCCCAAATATCGATAGAAGGTGCAGAAATAAAACCACCTCAAACTAAGCCCTATAGAGATCAGAAATGAGCGAGAAAGAGGTCTGATTCGTCAGCCCGGTGACGAAATTCTCTGCAATTTTCCTTTTTGCTCAGCCGTGTTCTCTCCCTCTGTTTCTTGCTTACCCAGACTCTCTCCTTCCCTTCCTCTCTTGCTCGTAACCTCTCTCACTCTCTTTCTTTTCTCGTTTCTTTCCTCAGCCTCAGACCCTCGCGACCTCCCTTCTTTCTTGCCGTCTCTTTTTGCTGTCCTGGCCCGCAGCCTTTCCCTCTGTCTTTCCTTCCGTCTCTCCTCTTTTCCCTCGGCCGTAGCTCTCTGTTTTTCTTTTCTCTCTACCCACAACCGCCTCTCCGATTGTCAGCCGTCACCCCCTCTTAGCTCCCCTCCTCCTCTACTCTATCCGCTGCTCCCTCAGCCTTCTAAATGAGACAAGGGTTCCTTTCTTTTATCAGCCGTCATCCCCAAAACTCTCTCTCCAGCTCCTGAACCCCTTAGCTTTTCTTTTATATCCCATCCAAACCCCTTAAACCTCATCTCAATGGCTCTAAACAACCTCAGCTCCCTCCCTTATTGTTAGCCATTGATTATGGCTTTGAATTGGAGCCCTTAGATGGATCTTGATGGCCTGTACTCATCTCATCTAACGGAGCCAGAAAAATACAGTAGTGAAAATAGACAAAATGCAAGAAACCGCAGAAGCTATCTTTTTTCCTATTTTCATTTTCATTATTCATTTTTCCCTAACAAACAAAGCAGTAACAGTCAAATAAAAATAAGATTCAAACAAATGAAATGCCCTAAAAAAAATTTAATTTTGATTGATGGTTTTTTTTTTCTTCCTTTTTCTCTTTTTTCCTTTTCTCCGTTTTTTCTGAAATTTAGTATGAAGACAAAATAAACTAGAACAAAGTAAAACAAATAACAATAATAAATCAGAGCCAAACCCTTGGGTACGCCCTAGGAGGAGGTGGGGTCGTCATAGGTGGTATCAGAGCCACCTTGCGTGATCTCTGCACGATGTGGGCTTGGGCCAAATGGTGTTATAGTCCTAATTACGTGAATGAGTGTAAAGGGTTAAGTGCTCTTTTTGAGCGTAAGCTGTGAATCATGAATGTTATAGGCGTAAAACCTTTATCATGATAATTGGGGAAGACAGATATGTACGTCAGTTAGAAATCTTAAATGTGGTTGATTTACACTTGGAAGTGGCCACCTCGAGTTGTGAATTACCCTATTTTTGGATTCTTGTACCCGAGTACCCAAGAGTTGAGGGCATTTGGATGAGAGTCAATAGCACGACTGCCTTTGAGGTAAATTGTGATGGCAAATGTCAAGACATGGAGTATTCTAGTCTTGGACCTGAGAGTGAACCGATCGAGGAGAGTGGACATGTTTGGCTAGGGTTTCTATGAATGATGGCTAGACTGTCATTTGTGTTTGAAAAACTAGCACTATAGACCTATTTCCCTTCTCTTATGTTTGTGTGGACTTTTTATGTGTTCACGTGACTTTGAAACAGCTTAACTGCAATTTCATATGTATGTCTACCACTCCTGTGATATTAGACAACTGTATTTTGGCTCTTGATTAACTACTCTTACCTATACTCTCTTAATACCTATTCTTCTATAGAAATATATGGATTTGGCCTTGATTCCTATCCTTCTAAGAGTGCAAGTTCTGGGGTCTGTATGGGGATTCCGAGGAAAAGGGTTTGGATTTTAATCTTATATAGAGCCTCTTGGTAAACTTAGGATGACCGTTCCTATTGAGGATGGAAAAAGTACTATTGGGGGTAAGACGGCATAGTTTCTTCTTGAGCATGCCTTTTGAAGATGAGTGTATAGTGGAAAGTGAGTTAATGTGTGGAACTTGTGATCTAAGGAGTATGATTCAGTGCTTCATTATGTGTATAAGACCCCAAAATGGGAGTAAGTGGCGTAATATCTCGAGGTATTTTCCTCCTTGCATTTTGCTTTCTCATTTATCTAAGTTGAGACTAGTTAATGGCTAGTTTGGAAGTAAAAGACCTTAAGAGATACATGGCTAGAGTTTCAACTTGGGATTAGCCACTCTTATCGATCCTTTGGTCTGTCTGGCAAGCTGTCATTTAAGTTAAAGTGAAGTGGTGAGGAAAGAGAGGTTTGTTGAAAGGAAGTATAGTTCTACAAGAAACTAGCTAACCACTAGGAAGGACAATGGAAACAAGAGTGAGTTACTGAACAAGAACATGAAAAGGCGAGGAAAATACGAGAGGAAACTAGAGAAATTGCGAAATAAGGTACAAAATAAAATTTTTGGTGCATTCACCTACTCAAGTTGTCCCTCCTAGACATTCCTAGCAACAAAATTAAAAGTGGTGAAGGAAACTGTGACGGCCCCACCTCCCCCTGGGCGTACCCTAGGGTTTAGCGGACCGCCTGCCCAACTCTCGCCAGGACTCACTCCCTCGTATCACGTGCATACAACCGTCGACAATAAATAACATCGCAATTCAAGCTTATAATTTACATTGATGCACAATCAAGATACAAAACCTCAATATACCCAAACTGGTTCAAAGTGTATGCAATCCAGATACAAAACATTCTATTCGAGTAATAGCGCGAGTACAAATCAAAAGTCAAAAACAACTAGTCTACGCTAGTCTTTACATATCTCACGCCTCGCTCGTACCCCTGAAAGGAAAACAAATGGAGTGGAATGAGCTAAAAGCCCAGTGAGGTTCCAAATAGCAAATTGACCATTATTTATAAGTACAAGTTTTCGATATAGCAAAGTAACGAGCATGAAGAGTTCATAAAAGGGAGCAATAACACGTCAAGTAGCAATCTCAAAATGAGCGAGTGTAAAAGTTTTTCAAAATAAACAATAATCCAATAAGCAATAATCATTCCAAAGCATAAGGATACGGATGGCTCTCAGGAGCCAACTTCCATTCATCATCAGGAGCTTGATCACGTAATAGTTGACACTCCGTCAACTTTCAAGTAATTAACCAATCCAGTAGAACATCACTTACACTACTCTCCGTCCACCATTCAAACCCCCTACTGGGCCCAAAATCCTCAATAAACACGGGTGGTAATACTCGAGTATACCGATTAGTCGAAGAGATATCACTCCATTCGACAATCAAGAGACCCAGGGTTCGTTACCCAATCGACCAAGCCCTTGCCGGCTCGACCCGAGTAACTTGCCGCAGGGTTTCTGGAATTCCAGGAAGTGCGCACAACATGACCAAGTATATCAATTCAATTTCAACAATAAACAAGTATATATCAAAAAAGGGCAAGTGCGATAAAGTACAATCTTGCCCGATCAAGCCAATCATATATCATTTAATCATATTGATCAAGTATTGGAAACAAGTGTCCAGTTCAATCAGGTATTTGGAAGCACTCACCAAAATGAAGTGCCCCTCGTAATCACGTCTGGGTTATACTCCGGGTTCGGAGTCCAAATCTGCGATAAAACTTTGTTTCAGAACTTTAAAAATCAACTAAGGTTCGAAACGTAGACGTTTCGTTCAATAAGAATCAAGACATGGAAATTCACTTGGAGAATATTCGTGAAACACTCGCTCGCTTTTCAAACTATATAACTTTGTAACATTTATACTTGGAAATGCCATTTGAGTCAAAAGTACAAGGAAAACGTATTCCTAGTAGTCATAGTTGTATTTCTCAAGGGTACAAGTTCGGCCAAATCCTTACTTATATACCTCGGTAAAAGAAGACGTAAATATCCTAGATGATTCAAGTAGCAGTCATTCTTAACCCTTACTCAAGTCACAAGTATATTTCTCTAGTCCTCGAGCGTAAATTTGGGCAGCATGCCCTTTGTATTTTCCTATTTCTAGCCATTTATGGCTTCATTATTTTCCTCATTCAAACCCAAAGGTACACACACAACAATCTAATTTCAACAGCCATTCCATAGGCTCAAGACAATACAAGGACAAAAATCAAACTAATAACAAGTGCGGAAATGAGCTTTAGTAAAAGACAGATTTGATAGAGTTTTGCATAACAGACACAACCGAAGCTACGCTTATCGGATTGGGGTGAAACTTATACCGTTTCGAAGCTAAGAAGAGGGTCTACAACTTTCATTAAGATCACTTAGTCAAATTTCCAGTGTAACCCAGTCAAATTCCCAATTCACAGAACCGACTTCCAACTAACTAGCTAGTTAACCGTACTACATTTAAATGGCCATATCTCAGGCTACCAAAGTCCGTTTAAGGAGTTCTTTGAGGCCTTGAAAAGCTAAGACAGAGTACTAAAACTTTCATGTTTTGGAAAATGGCTAAATCAGCAGGGATCATAGTGAATGGACACGGTCAACTAGATGAACTGTCTAAAACGGATCACTGGAAACATCCTAGGGCAGCGAGGGTATTTTGGTCTTTTCACAGCCTACGTTGCTCTGATTGAGCTGAAATTTTGTAGGCAATTATAAAACATCATTCTATACAACTTTCATGTTTTAAGCTAAGCCTAATTAGGCCTCTAATATCACGAAATGGAACCGGACAGAACAGGGCTACATTTTTCCAGAAATCTGGAATTTTTCGTTTTCAATGGAAACTTTCTTCATTTCTTGCTCCAATCATCACCACAACCTCTTATATAAGCTTAGATACAACATATATTATCCATACAACAAGTTTAGGTAGAAAATCATCAAACCCTAACTTACATTCATCACCTCAAATTCATCCCAACAACTTGGATAACTACTAATCTAACCAAAATATGAGTTATATAACAACTTAAGCAAAAATAAAAGGACCAAAGCCATGGTTAGACCTTATACCTCAACAAAAGAAGCTTACAAGAGTAATACTTCACCTCCTCTTGAAATTTTTGTTTCCCCTAGCTTCCCAAGGTCACAACTCACAAATTAATCGGTTTAGAATTTTGTCTCCTCACTTGGATGGCTCAAACTCAAGATGAAGGAAGGTTGTTTCTTGCTCTCTCTTTCTCCTCTCTTGTCTCGGCCAACCAGCAGAAAAATGAAGGGGAATGGAGCAAAATGGAGGATAAGAAGGTTGGACTTTTGGCTTGGTCAAGTGGCCATAGGTGAGTGACACTTGTCACCACCAAAGCCAACCAAAATTTCTTTTTCTTTCCTTGCATTTTTAGCCCTAAATTTCGGTCAAAGCCAGCTGGAAATAAGGAGATATTTTGCTCAAATAATAATGATCTTGTATGGTAAGAAAGTGGTGGTCAAGTGGTGCGTTCAATCGGTAGTACACGGTACACGTCGGTTCGCACCGTTTTTTTTTAAATCACACGTACTAGGATTTTTACTTCCTATTCACTAACTTTTTATCATTGCTTCTAATCACATATTATTTCTCACCTAAAATTCACTCTTAAGTACCAAATTTGATCCTTACTCCATACCGAAGAATCACCATACGAAAAAACGTGAAAACCCTAACTTGCTCCAACTTGAAAACGAAAAGTGAAAACCTTTACTTTCATGTTCATTTGCACTTATTGTGGGGTGATTGGGTGGTAGGGCTATTATAAAATTATAATTTCCAATAAAAAAGGGCATTTTTAAGAAAACGTGAGGGGTTTTACAATTCCATAAATTGAATTTAGGGTTTCGGTTAAAATATGAGAAATTTGAGAAAACGGTCAGTCACAAATGAAACTAGGGTTTTGATTAGACTTTATTTCTAGAATTTAGGGTTTCTAGTCTTTAAAACAAAACAATATCTTAAAATAAAAATAAACTAAAGGAAGCATAATATTTTTTTTCCTTTTGAAACTAAACAACAATAGTATCCTAAAAGTTGGGGTATCACAGAAACTCCCACGATACAAAGAAAGAAGAGGCACATTAAGATAAGATATGGAGTTGTTAAGTGTGAAGGCTATGAAAAGACGCATACTAGACAGTGTTATCAGAAACCTAATGCATATTTTAGTTGCAGCAATCTTGGACATCAAGTGAGAGACTATCCGAAATAAATGGATTTTGCAATGGTGAATTAGCTGAATAGTCGAAGTTAGCAATTAGTGATATTTTACCTGCAATAGTTGTATCTGTTGACAAAGTGGTATTATTTTAGGCTTAAGCGAGGATTCTTCATTTGTGGTTAGTAATGAAGGACTTGCGACGTGAAAGCGTAGTACGTGTCTAGTGATTCAAGTGTAGCAAGGATCGGAGTTTACATTGTGGGCTAGTTGCCAAAGCATAGTGTATGATTTCTAGCACAAATGGTAGATACGTTGCGTAGTTACGACTTCATTCACCAAGCTCCAAGTCTATATCCCTTTGTTTATTTTAAACCATTGTTGAACTTCCTTCATATATCAGCTTTACCATTGCGTCAGTGCGATCCTCCACAAGATAACATTTTGTAGGTGAGAGGAAGTTATTTAGGAGTTGGGGAAAAATCCTGTAGAATCAAGTTTTGTGCGAGCAAAGGTTGGAATTTCAAGGGTGAAATTCTCTTAAGGGGGAGAGAGTGTGAGGACTTGAGAGAAAATTTTTCCATTTTACATGTTTTATATGTTCTAACTGCATTTTATTGTACTCATTTAATACTTAATTTGATTGGCTATTTATATATTTGTCTAAAGATTTGATCGTGATTAGTAGTCTTCATGATTTTTTTAAATTGATTTATCTTGGAGTAGTAAGCGAGGTTATAGCAAAATTTAGTGAGGTGTGTGAGAAATTTAGTGGGAGAAAAGGAGTTTAGTGTAATTGGAAAGAATTAAGCTAATTGAAGATAGACATTAAGGAGAATTTGACAAGTGTCATGCATCCATGAGGTCTTGACCAAGATAAGTCTTGCCATTATCTTTTCTTTTCACAACCAAAAGTCTTCATTCTCCCCTCCCTCTTGGCCGAACTTCATGAGAGAAAAGGGAAGAAATATTGCCTCCAATCTTACTTAGATTTTGTGGGAAAAAGAAGGAGAGAACTTGGTTTGTCCATCAAACTTGGCTTGAGCTTGGAAGGGAAGAAGAGTTGATGGTTATGGGTTGAGTTTCATCTTGGTTTGGAAAACAAAAGAGGTAAAAATACTAGATCATCCTTCTTTCTTTGTCTTATGTTTAAGATAAGTGAAATCTTGTGGTGAATCTTGTGGTACTTCAACTTGATGCTTGAATTCTTAGGGTTTGGATGGTATATGCACTTATGGTGATTTTCTTGTGAAAATTTTGGCTTTAGATACCTATTTGTATGTTGGTGATAAAACCTTATGGATGTGTAAGCTAAGTTTGCTTGAAATTGTGGAAATTTAGTTGAAGGAATGATTGGAAAAACAATTGAGAAATCATGTGCTTGATGGCCGAAAACAGGGGCTGGATTTTTAGCTTTGATTTCCAAAATTTCATGATGATTTTAAGTTCAATTTTGCTCAAAATACACTATGAGACTTTCTATTACAAGTGTATGTCAAATTTGAGTCAAGGGAGTGAGGTTTTGTTAGTGAAAGTTGCATTTTTTTCACATTATTAGCAATCTGGAAATTTTCGCAGGAAGCTCTGTGCAGCTTTTGGGGAATTGGCTATAACTTCGTACAGAAAAGTTAGAATTGAGTTTTGTTTGTTGCCTTTGAAACTAAACTCATAGAGCTTGCAACGGTATAAAATTCAGGGTTTGGTTCAATTTCTATAAAGACCAGAAAATCTGCAAAGTTTGTTGAAAATTATGACTGTTCTGTTTCTGCACTTGTGATAGCAGTGATCTATAACCTGAAATTTGACTAATTTATGAGCTGAATTTCATGAAGATGTCTTCTAAAGTCTATTAGTGCTTTGAGTCTATTGGGGTGTAAGTTTTGTGATTTTTTGACTTACGGAACTCAAGTTATACCTTTTCGAAAAATGTCACCAAAGCTGAAAATTTGTTCAAAGCTGGTTGAGAGAGAGAGCAATTGTGTTTCGCTTTTCTCTTGGTTTTGTATGGTGAAATTATCTTGTTAATGCCCTAAATACTTGATTATGCCATAATCCTAGCATGAGAGCGAAAAATGATAGGTTTTAGGAGGTAACAACCTCACTTTTCTTGTTTCAAGTATTGAATTTCTGGCTTAACAACCAAACTATTTTGGACAGTTTTAACCTCAAATTTGTGGATGGAAAGGAAATATTTTCGCACTATCTTTTACTTGAATCATTGACCTAACATATAATTTTCCCCTTGAATTAAATTTGAAACTATATGATTTGGGGTGAGCTTACTTAGTTGACTTGGAAGTAATTTCCTTTAAATGTTGTGGCTTGGAATAGTGTGGCATCTTTAAGATTGTACGGCTAGGTGAGAAGGAAGTCATTAATTTGATTACTTGAACTAGTTTTGAACCTCGAGATTCTTGTCCTGTTTTCTTTACAGGTTTTTGGCTATCATTGACATATTCCTGATTCATATGATACGTGACATATTGATCTATCATGCATGAGATTTTACCCTTAGATTTGAATAAGAAAACTTTGTACTTTTGACAGCTATATAGGGGTAAACCTGCAAATTGTTTTATTGGCTAAGTGTAGTTTCAAAATTCATAGTTTGCATTATATTGGCATGAATTGGCTAGACTCTTGATGTATTATCCGACCATAGGACTTGAGAGTGACCAAGAGAAAGAACCAGGGGTTTGAAGTAAAAAGATTGTGATCAATGGGTGAGTGTTCCAACTGCATGTTCTATGCTACTTGTTGCTAGAAATTGCTAGGCACCTGATTTATCATTTCATAGGCGAGTGTGTACTTTATCGCACTTGACCTAACTTGACTAAACTCTTGATATCTTGTTTATGCATGTACAAATAACTTGATTTACATGTAACCTGTATCTTGATACTTGAAATGCTTGAACAACGTGACATGCTGAGCCTATTTGTGACTTGATCTTTGTTAGGCAAGTGTGTCCTTATTTGCACTCGATCTCTGTGAATTTGAAATACTTGATCTTGCATACGGACTTGTATGTCTATGTGCATGAATGAAGGTTGGTTGTATATCTTCTTGCAGCAATTGAACTAGGCCCTTGGACCCTTACCCGAGACGTCAGGTAAGTTGGAACTTGGGTTACTCATGCGTATATGTGAATGTAGGTCGGTAACGGCTGAATTGAGCCCATCATTGGACCTCTTGCTTGAGACCAGCCTTAGAGCGGTCGGGTAAGTTGGGTAACCTTGGGTAAAGGATGAAGTTCCTAACATATTTACTCATGACTTGAACTCATGACATGCTTGATACGGAGCGTTAGGTGATAGCTAATGGCTCCAATCATTACTTGTGTTAGCGTTGGGTGATAGCCAACGACTCCACTCGTGATATTTTGAATATTTGGGGCTTTAAGCCTAGATCATGAATACTTGAATACTTGGGGCTATAAGCCCAACCCATTTCTAGTTGCTTGAATCGAGCCGGCAAGGGTTTGGTCGAGGCGATTGACGAACCCTGGGTACTTGATTGGCGTTCGGGCCCGGTAGGGGGATGATCGGTGGACGAAGATTGGTGTTTAGTGGTGATCTACGGACAATATAATTCCATGGTTGGTGGACTGTCAACGAACCCCGGACAAGCTGCTGTGGAACCTGCTCCTGAAAGCAGACTATATCCTTGGACATGAATGTGTTCTTTATTGTACTTTATTGCATGATCTATCTGAATATAACCTGCTTCTTGATAATCTGTGAATTGTATCATGCCTGTTAGTTTACTTGCATGTTTTCCTGGAACCTCACTTGGCGAAAACTCATCCCATTAATTTATTTTTCTTACAGGAGTGAGAACGTGAGAGTGAGGGTTGAAGAAGGTATAGTCTTTGTCTAAGTTTTGTTAGTTGCTCGCGTGAGCACTTCTTAGCTCTCTAGTGGGTTTGTTTGGTTTTATTTTGTAAGTTTGATTCCTTGGCTAAATTTAGAGATTGTATGGGCATTTAATGCCCACAATTGTATATATCTAAGGTTGTAATTGTTATTGCTCTTATTGTTGAGATTAATATTTTGTAAATTTTGTGGTGAGTGAGTCTTGGTGAGAGTTGGGCAGGCAGTCCGCCAACCCCTTGGGTACGCCCTAGGGGGAGGTGGGGTCGTCACATCGATCCCTCTAACCCGTAAAGTTATGAACCTTGAATCTAATTGTGACCCACAACTCAACAAGATAGCGAACCAAGATGTGTTGGTAGAACGGCACCACAATTCAACATAGTCTTGAATTGATAAGCCAAAGCAAACACTTAGAACTCTTCTAACATGTTCAAAGATAGCTATGAAGAGCCAAGAGAGAACTCTCTTACACACATATGTGTTTGCTAAATAATACTTGTCCCCTTTTTTCATTGATGAACGAATGAGCCCTTTTTATAGGGATTACAAGGCATAAAACCTAATCTAAATAGGAAACTATGTGACAGCCCCACCTTCCCCTAAGGCGTACCAAAGGGGTTAGCGAACTGCCTGCCCAACTCTCGTCAGGACTACTACAACGGTTATACACAAACTAAAATGTTTCGAAATATATTAGTACGCTTAAACGATTCAACAACCACGAAATGGAAAAATGAAAAATGAAAACGAAAGATGAATAGTAACTGCCACGTCACAATCCGGCCGGTTTCTTGCCGGATTGGAGGCAGTAGCCAACTCAAACTTTTCCAATTTCCCCTGCCTATCCGGCCAGATATCCGGCCAAGAACTGGCCGGATTCAGTGAACAGTCCCCGGCTGGAAATTTTCTTTTTTCTTGTTCAATGAGAATGCAAGGCTTCAAGTTAAGAACTTCCAGGTAAGGAAGCGGGGATTCTCTGGAAGTAGCTCTATCCAGGGGGATAAGAGTACCCCTCCCAAGTTTGGAAGGAGAGCCGGAGGAGGAAGGCTACCAGGAGCGGCGAGAGGGACTCCGCCAAGAGGTGGTCAAACTGGACGAGGCCAACAGAGGAGTGCCTCACAGGGGAGTTCCGTTACTGTTTCGTGTGGTCTGTGTGGATTCTATGGGAAGCCAAACCACACGGAGGAAACTTGTTGGAGGAATGAGAGGAAATGCTTACGCTGTGGGAGTGCGGAGCATCAGATAGCCAACTGTCATATTCAACCTCGAGAGGCGAGAGGAACTACATAATCATCGAAGGCTAATTCGGGGCAGTCGAAGGTGGAAGGTACAAAACCGAAGGTGCCTGCTCGGGTGTACTCTCTCGAGCAATGTTCGGTCCCAGATTCTGCGAAAGTGGTGGAAGGTACGATTCCTGTCTTCCACTGTCTAGTTAGGATTTTGATAGACCCCGGTGTCACCCATTCCTTTGTTAACCCCGAATTCATGTGTGGAATTGATATAACTCCTGTTAACATGCCCTATGATTTGGAAGTGAGTACTCCTACGGGGGACCAGTGTTTGGTTACTAGTAAAATGTATGTAAATTGTGAGATTTGGGTAGGAGAGAGGAAGCTATTGGGAAATCTTATCAGTTGGCTATTAAGGGGTACGATGTGATATTGGGCATGGACTGGTTAGCTAGGTAGAATTTAAATGATTGTTTGTAGGATGGAAAAGTATGAAATTAAGGGGAAATGCTGTCCAAAGTTTGAGGATATTGAGTTCCTTCTTGACAAAGAGAACGGGTGCTCCCCAAGGAGATCCACTCTCACGGATAAACCCTCACTCCAATAGATCTTGCAACTGCAACCTCAACTCCTTGAGTTCAGCAGGTACCATTCGATATGGGGTTTTAGAGATAGGTGACGTCCCCGGCAATAGGTTAATCTCAAATTCTATCTCTCGCTCTGGAGGTAGATTTACTAATTCGTCAGGAAACACATCCGGATATACACCCACTACAGGTACATCTTCTATATTCAATTTATCGGTGGGAGTGTTAATAAGGAAAGCTAGGAACCCTTGTGCCCTTTTACTCACTAGCTTCCTAGCTCGAATACCCGAAATCAATGCGGATGAGGCTAGACTATCCCTCACATCTAGCCTTAAAGTCGCCTCCCCCGGTAAGAAATTAAGAAAAATTTTCGGGTTCTCACAAACTAAATCACGGCTTCAAACCCCTAAAGAACAAGGAAACTAATTCGGCTTTGAATAATCCCTAAGTTGGCCGAATTTTAACTTTATTTGTTTAATGAATTTAACTTTAGCTTTATTTGTTTCAATTTTAGTGATACGTTCCTCGATCAACACGTTTCGAGACACGTAGCACGTTTGCCCAAGGATCTAGCGAGGATGTCCAACGCTTGGAATTGCGGGGTCTAGAACCAAACGGACGACACGATATGATTCAAGACGGTAGACGACACTCCGATGAAGGTGAATACTCCAGGGGAATAGGTCGGTAGAACAATCTAGGACAGAACGCAAGACTGCTCAAAACCCTTGCCAAAGCAAGTAAAGGAATTGTAACTCTCGAATGTAAGAGAAAACAATGCTGAATTTTTATGATAAAACGAATACCTTAAAACCTTACAAAGCAAGCCTATTTATAGGCTAAAGTGACTAAAAACCCTAAGGAAATAATGACAAAGAGTTCGGCCATCTTGGTGTCCAAGATGGGCTGGCCCAATGAACTATGAAGACACATTAATCCAATCTAACAAGTACTAAGGTTAAGGCCCTATAGGGCCGATCCTCTTGCAGGCTCACTTGGGTCTCCGTGGGCCTGGATCATGGTGTAAATGGCTTGATTGTCTCTCTCTAAGCCCTCAATATCTTTGTGCACTCCATGTTGGTCTTGGACTACTCGAACCAGGGCTTGGAGTGATTCTTTGAAGAGCTTGGCCCGTGCACGTGTGACGGGGCCCAATGGAACTCGAACTGGGTCGTTACGTGGGCCGAGACCCGTGCACACATCAAATGCTGTCCTCCTCTTGCGAAGGATTTGCCCTCAAATCTGGATCCTCCTCGTCAAGAAATGGATTTAGGTCCGCGACGTTAAAGGTCGCACTAACATTGTATTCCCCAGGTAGCTCCAACTTGTATGCGTTGTCATTGACTTTTTGGAGTACCCGGAATGGTCCATCACCTCTGGGGGATAATTTGCTTTGACGTTGCTTGGGGAATCGCTCTTTCCTCAAGTGTAGCCACACCCAATCTCCAGGCTCAAAAATCATCTTGCGGCGGTGCTTGTTGGCTTGCTGGATGTATTGCTACATACGCTTCTCGATGTTTGCTCGCACAGCTTCATGTAACCTGTGCACAAAATCAGCTTTCTTGTTCCCATCTAAGCTTATGTGCTCAGAGGAAGGTAAAGGCACCAGATTAAGGGGGGTAAGGGGGTTGAAGCCATAAACAATCTCAAAGGGAGAATATTGTGTTGCACTATGCACGGTTCGATTGTAGGCAAATTCAACATGAGGTAAGCACTCCTCCCAAGACTTAAGGTTCTTTTTAATCAAAGCCCGAAGTAAAGTGCCAAGTGTGCGATTGACAACTTCAGTTTGTCCATCGCTTTGAGGATGACTAGTGGTGGAGAATAATAACCTAGTGCCAAGTTTGGACCACAAAGTCTTCCAAAAGTAACTCAGGAACTTCACATCTCTGTCACTAACAATAGTCCGAGGCATACCATGCAGACGGACAATCTCTTTGAAGAATAAAGTAGCAATATGAGATGCATCGTCAGTTTTGTGACAAGGAATAAAATGTGCCATTTTAGAAAATCTATCAACTACCACAAATATGGAGTCATTACCCCTTGGTGATCTAGGCAAACCTAGCACAAAGTCCATAGACAAGTCAACCCAAGGATGGTGCGGGATAGGTAATGGGGTATACAAGCCATATGGATGTGTCTTAGACTTTGCCTTGTGACAAGTAGCGCATCTACCAACCATGCGTTCAACATCTCTACGCATATGAGGCCAGTAAAAGTGCTCTTGCAACATGGCCAGAGTCTTGGTGATGCCAAAGTGGCCCATGAGACCACCACTATGTGCCTCTCGAATCAAAAGATCACGAATGGAAGAGTTAGGTACACATAGTTTATCTATATGGAATAGAAATCCATCATGCAAGAAGTATTTTCCATGAGGGGCCTTAACACAAGCAACATAGGTATCACCAAAGTCATGATCATTTGTGTAGAGTTCCTTAACCATTTCG
Organism: Coffea eugenioides; assembly: GCF_003713205.1. Taxonomy (NCBI): domain Eukaryota; kingdom Viridiplantae; phylum Streptophyta; class Magnoliopsida; order Gentianales; family Rubiaceae; genus Coffea; species Coffea eugenioides. The sequence goes on from NW_020863865.1 coordinate 65,538, forward strand.
AACCCTAGTAACTTGGCATCCAGAAGAGCAAGCAACGAATGTCTACGTGATAATGCATCAGCCACTACATTCGTTTTGCCAGTTTTATACTTAATGACATATGAAAAGGTGTCAATGAAGCTTACCCATTTGGCATGTCGCTTGCTTAACTTGGGTTGTCCCTTGAGATACTTCAATGACTCGTGATCAGTGTGGATCACGAACTCTCTAGGGTGAAGATAGTGTTGCCAAGTCTCCAAAGCCCTCACTAAAGCGTACAACTCCTTGTCGTATGTGGGGTAGTTTAATGCAGCTCCTCCCAGTTTCTCACTAAAGAAGGCACAAGGTCTCTTGTCTTGCATGAGGACTGCTCCAATACCTACACCAGAAGCATCACATTCAATTTCATAAGTCGTGTGAAAATTTGGTAATGCTAACACAGGTGCATGGGTGAGTGTGTCCTTGAGGGCGTGAAATGCTCGTTCTTGTGATTCGCCCCAGTGGAACTTGTCATCCTTCTTTGTAACGGCGGTCAATGGGGCGGCAATGGTGCCAAAATCTTTGACAAAGTGCCGGTAAAAGCCCGCCAATCCAAGAAAGCTGCGCATGTCAGAGACGGATGTGGGAGTTGGCCATTGCTCGATGGCCTCAATCTTGGATTTGTCCACCTTGATGCCCTGCGAACTCACCACATAGCCTAAAAACACAAGCTCGTTTGTACAAAAGGTGCACTTCTTGAGGTTGGCGTACAGACGCGCCTGTCGAAGTGTCTCAAGAACTAATCTCACATGCTCTAAGTGCTCATGCTCACTACGGCTATATATCAAGATGTCATCAAAGTAAACAATGACAAACTTGCCAATAAAATGTCTCAGCACATGGTTCATTAGTCGCATGAAGGTGCTAGGGGCATTAGTTAAACCAAAAGGCATCACTAGCCATTCATAGAGACCATGTTTGGTTTTGAAGGCTGTTTTCCACTCGTCGCCCTCCTTCATCCGAATTTGATGATAGCCACTCCTTAAGTCAATTTTGGTGAAAATTATGGCACCATCGAGTTCATCAAGCATATCATCAAGTCTAGGAATGGGATGACGATATTTGACAGTGATAGCGTTCACAGCCCGACAGTCAGTGCACATACGCCAAGTACCGTCCTTTTTGGGAACAAGTATCACAGGCACAGCGCAAGGACTTAGACTTTCCTTTACCCAACCCTTACCTAAGAGGCCATCAACTTGCCTTTGAAGCTCCTTGGTCTCCTCAGGGCCCATGCGGTAAGCAGGTTTGTTGGGCAATGGTGCTCCAGGAATGAGGTCAATCTGGTGTTCAATTCCCCGAATGGGTGGTAAGCCATCAGGGACCTCGTCAGGGAAAACATCCTCAAATTCCTGCAAAAGAGCAACTATGCTCGCAGGCAACGCCTTGTCGAGCTCAGCAACATCCAAGAGCACATGCTTGCAAATCATGAGAAGTATAGGCTGATTAGAGTTCACCACTTTTCTAACATCCTTAGCCTTAATAATCATGTTGTGCTTCCTAGTGGTAGGTGTGGTAGGTGATTTGTCATGCATACCTCTAGGTGTGCCCCCTTGACCCTTGGTTGATGGCTCACTTGTAGGAGTGGGGCCTTGACCAAGGTCGTCCGCCTTTAGTTTCCTCTTTTGACGGTCCTGTTCACACTCCCTTTGCAATAGTAGTTGATCCTCATAAACTTGTGCAGGTGTAAGAGGTGTAAGGACCTTACGTTTGCCATCGTGCAAAAGTGTGTACTTATTTGCTCTTCCATCGAATGTGACGTGTTTGTCAAATTGCCAGGGCCTCCCCAGAATGACATGCGTAGCATGCATAGGCACAACGTCGCACAGGATGTCATCAGTGTATGTACCAATTGAAAAGGGAAGGCGGACCTGTTTGAAGACTCGTACCTCGCCATCCTCACTTAGCCACTGGAGGCGGTAAGGGTTTGGATGCCTGGTAGTGGGGAGTCCTAAACTCTCAACCATTAGCAAACTGGCCACGTTTGTGCAGCTCCCACCGTCGATGATGAGACTACACACCTTGTCGCCTACCTTACAACGGGTGTAGAATAGGTTTTCTCGTTGTAGCTGCTCGTCCTCCTTAACGCGGGCGGTTAGCACTCGTCATCCCACCAAGCAACCTACTTCTCCTCGTGTAGGCGAGCAAGCCTCCCCAGCTGCCTCTTTTTCCAGGCAGTCGTCTTCGACCAGTTCGGGCATCTCCTTACATTCGTCATCATCAGACACGATTTCGCCATGGTGAGTGATGAGCATGACCCGTTGGTTTGGGCACTGAGATTGAATATGGCCAAACCCTTGGCATTTGAAGCACTTGATGTCCCTACTCCTAGTCCTAGAAGTCTCATACGATGCCTTAGAGGTGGACCTGGAAGCATCGGAAACCTTGTTAGGGATAGAATAGGAATTGCGGTTAGAGGTGTTACCTTGGATTCGGGTAGAAGAGGTTGGTATTGTCGCACTTCCAACTTCGTGGGTCGCCCTTCGTGGTTGGTTGCCCCTCCATGAAGTGTTGTTAGAAGATTGGAAAGGACGTGCTCCTCGTCTTAGCTTCTTCCCCCGCTCGGCCTTGATAGCGAGTTCTAGAAGGTCGTGCATGTCCAAGTAATGTTGGAGCTCCAAGGCCTCTTGAAGGTCAGGATTGAGACCTCTAAGAAACCTAGCCATCGTGGCTTCATTGTCCTCTTGAATATTGGCCCTCATCATGGCCATCTCGATCTCTTTGTAGTAGTCTTCCACACTCATGTTGCCTTGAGTGAGAGTTTGAAGCTTAGAATGGAGATCGCGATTGTAGTAGCTAGGAACAAATCGCTTGCGCAGCAGTGCCTTGAGTTCGCGCCAAGTCCGGACACGGGGCTCTCCCATCCTTCTCCTGTGGGTCCGTACTTGGTCCCACCAGACTAGTGCGTAGTCGGTGAACTCCACGGTGGCAACTTTAACCTTTTGTTCCTCGGTGTAATCGTAGCAGTCGAAGACCATCTCGATACGGCCTTCCCACTCCAAGTAAGCTTCAGGATCACTTTTGCCTTTGAATGCGGGGACTTGAATTTTAATCCCCTTGAGTTCGTTCTTAGGCGCGTCCCTTGTGGGCCTCTCGGGTCGCCCCTCATCCTCACTAGCGGAGTAGTCTTCGCCATTTGCCTCTTTGGTGCTGTGGTTACTCCGATTGTGGGATCTAGAACGAGAGCCTCGTGTGAGACTCCTAGACAACTCGTCAAAACGATTGTGTAATGTCTCCATTTGTTGTTCGCTGATCCGCCTTAGCTCATTCTTCATTGCGGCGAACAACAAGGAATGATCGGTGTTTGCTTGTTGCTCCATGTCTCGCTTGATGCCCCTGCAAAGGTTAGTAACAAGCAAAAGCAAAAGAAAGTGCAAATATAATCCTCACCTCACTCCCTTAGTATATCCCTCACGCTCGTGTGTAGTGCTCAATTCACTCTACGAAACTTACCAAGTACCTTTACCTGTTGGTCTAGGTAATTGAGGAATGTTGCGCGAGTCCCACAATTTGTCACCAACTTTTCCCACAAGAGTAAACAAGAGTGAAGGACACGGTTTGGATGAGATTGTGGTGAAGGAAGAACGGTTTTGGAAGTCTTAGGGCGGTAGACAGATTTGGAAAATATTGCCAAGAAAGGACACTCTAAGAATTCCTAAGATGTAGGAGTAGTTTCCTAAAATGTAGGAGAATATCCAAAAATGGAGGAGAAAAAACAGGAGATGTCCAAGGGCTATCCAAGTAGGTTATTTAGTCTCCTAAACTAAGTTGGAAAACAAGTTGGAGTTGGAAACTTCCTTTGAAGACCTTGCTTAAGGAACTTCCTAATTCTTCTCACTCACTCACCATGAAATTTACAAAATATTAACCTCAACAATAACAGCAATAACAATTACAACCTTAGATATATACAATCATGGGCGTCAAATGCCTATACAATCTCTAAATATAGCCAAGGAATCAAACTTACAAAATAAAACCAAACAAGCCCGCTAGTGAGCGAAGGAGTGCTCACGCGAGCAACTAATAAAACTTAGACAAAGACTATGTCTGTGACGACCCCACCTCTCCCTAGGGCGTACCCCAGGATTTAACGGACCGCCTGCCCAACTCTCGCCAGGACTTACTCGCTCTCATCTTCAAGAGAACAACTTATAACTTCAAAAGTAAATGAAACAGTAGTTTACAAACTTAGAATGTACATTTATACTCATGTCTATCTCAAATGTTCCTACTTTCCCAAATATAACAAAAGTTCAAGTTCTAGATAACTTCTAACCCTAATCGAGTATTAGCGCGAGTACAATCACAAAAGTCAAAAAAACTTGACGACACCAGCCTGTACTAGCCTTACGCCTATGCTCGTACCTCCTGTAAGGAAAACGAAAAATAATAGGGTGAGCCAAAGGTCAGTGAGGTTCCAAAACATCATGCAAACCCACGTAGCGAGTTGACCATTATATAAAATTTGAAATATCAAAGTAGCGAACAAAAGTTCATAAAAGTGAGTAATAACACTTCAAATAGCAAATCATTAGATATCCAACATTTCCAGGTAAAAGGATACAGTAGCTCTTGCAAGCTAACTCCGCCATAGCTTCACCAAGTAGTAGCTGACACTCCGTCAACTTTCAAGAGAGTAACCAGTCCAGTAGCGCACCACTTAACTCCAATATCCATCCACCATTTAAACCCCCTACCAGGCCCGAACTCCACTATAAACAGTAGTGATAATACTCGAGCATACCAATTAGTCGAAGAGATAACACTCCACCCGACAAAACAGGAGACCTAGGGTTCGCTATCTTATCGACCAGGCCTTTGCCGGCTCGACTCGATTAACTAGCCAAAGGGTTTTTGGAATTCCAGACAATATCCAAGTCATACACATATATATATCAAGCAAATTGTAACCAGTGCACAGTAATAAGTCACATTAGGGCAAGTGAGATAAAGTATACCCTTACCCGTCCAAACAAGTCAAGTACTATCCAATCGCATTAGCAAAGCATTTTATTCAAGTATCAAATTCAATCATGCACTTGGAAACACTCACCAATGATTTATTGCTTTCCAAAATCAAGCTCAGGTTCAACGCCCTGGCTAGAGTCAACTGCGATGAAATATCGTGTAACAACTTGCAATTAATTAGGGTTTCAAAATATAGGAGTTTCGCTTAAAGAAAACCAAGTAAATAGAGCTCATTTAAGTAGTATTCATAATACTTATTAAACCCTAAAAAATTCGTGCTCGCTCTTTTGGTTTCGATAAAGAAATGATTTAAACATTTTAAGTTTGTAACTTGGTGTAAGGAACTAAGAAATCATGTTTAAAGTGGTCGCTACTTTCTCCTTATAAAATATTTAGGTTTTGGCAACCCTACAAAGGGGAACTCAAATACCCTAAGCAATCTAAGTTCAAATCAACCAAGAATCATCGCTCAAGTTCCGTTTCCGCTCGCTTGGACTTCAAGAAAAAAAAAGGGACAGCATTTCCTTTGTTTTTCCCCAATTTTCCAGCCATTTTCAAGGCTACATTTTCATCTCAAATCAGCCCAAATCAATACCACAAGTAATAAGATAAATTCGGTTCTCATACTAGCCATAAAACCATCCAATTAAAGCTCATTTCTAGCCTATATACATCACAATATCAAAGCTGGAAAATTCCCCATTAAAACTGAAATTGTAGAACTAAAGCTGAAATTTTCTATTTGGAAGCTAAAAAGTCACAATAAACTACCAATCATCACACAAGTCCATAACCAAGCTCAATACCAACATATCATGGATGAACAACAAAAATCAAAGATGAAAATCATAAACCCTAGGCTGAAATTTCACCAATCTTCACCAAATCTAGATTATCATCCATAATATTCCAAGTTTCAAGTCATCTTCACCATAAATTGCAAAAGTAAGAAAGAGAAAAGAAGTTGTTCAACTTATACCTTCAATCCCTTGAAGAAAGTGAAGAATGGCTTTCTCTCCAAAAAAACTCTCCACTACAAGCTTCCTTGCTCCCTTGGTGCTAGTTTGTTCGGTTTAGTTTTGTGATTCCAACTCAAACAAAGCAAGAATCAAGATGAAGTTGGTGGTTTTTCTTCTCTCTTTTTGTGACGCCCGAAAGAAGAAGAAAAGGGAAAGATTCCTGTGAACAGTGTTTTCTGCTCAATCCGGCCGCATATCCGGCCAGTTTCTGGCTGGATACTTGGCCGGATTGGTTGGCTCATTTGAAAAAAAATTGAGAAGCCTCTGCCTTGAATCCGGCCGACTATCCGGCTGGATATCCGGCCAGATTCTGGCCGGATTCTGTCGTGGCCAGCTTTTCTTAGCGATTAAGTCTTCACTTTTTGACTATATTTGGGGTTCAAAAACCCCCTTTTCTTCATTTCCAACTGACCGAACCTCTTGAGGAGTAAAAGGAAAGAGAGAAACTCCATTTTTCTCTTTGATTCATTCACCAAAACTTGAGGGGTTTTTTCCAATTTCGATAATCTACTCCGATTAACTTCACATGCAAGGTGATAGCAAGCTAAGGATGGAAAGTTTTGGGAAGAAAAAGGGGTTTGTTTTGCTTGTTTCAAGGTGTAATTAGTAGAAGTTATTTCATCTTTGATTTGGTATGATGTGAATAGAAATTATAAGTGAGTTTGAAATAAGTTACAATGGCACAAACTAGAGCACATAGGACTTTGTATTGTACTCGAGACTTAACCGAAGGAGGAGATTGAAAGAATGACTTGGACTTGTCCAATAAGTGTTTGGCTAAGGTTTTGATAGATTATGGTGGTGGCCGGAATTGTTGAGAAATTTTAGTTTTTGCATCCTTCTTCTAGTCTTCCTGTTTGATTAAAGTTGCACTACCTGATTTGTAAGTGTTGGGATTTGAGATGCTTGAACTGCCTGAGACCGACTAGACTGAGCTTACTTGAGACTTGACCTTGTTTGGGCGAGTGTGCTTTTACGTACACTTAATGACCTGACTTGCCTGAATATAGGGTATCTCTTTTATGCATGAGTAAGTAGCGTGAGGCGTATGTGACCTGTGAGTGGACTTGAGTACTGTGACTCCTTGAGAATATGAACTGCTGGACATAGGTTAGGCGAGTGTGTCCTTACTCGTACTCATGCTCATTGAACTTGAACCTATGCTCTTATTCGTACTCGTGCACCATGAACCTGAAGTAATTGGCTCTGCTTTTGAACTTATTTGTTTGAACCCTGCTTTGACCCTGCTTTTGAACTTATTTGTTCTCGTGTGATTGTAGACCGGCTTCTACTCTTCGTTAGCGGTTGAACTGAACCCCTCGGGTGAGGCATTACCTGTTGTGTTTTCAAGCACCGCCATTCTTTTGGCGAGGCATGCCTGTTGTGTTTTCAATCACCGCTAAGGATGAACTTCTTGAACTAAATCCTCTCTGGTGGGGTATTGCCTGTTGTGTTTTCAAGCACCGCCATTCTTTTGGCGAGGCATGCCTGTTGTGTTTTCAATCACCGCTAGGGATGAACTTCTTGAACTAAACCCTCTCTGGTGGGATATTGCCTGTTGTGTTTCCAAACACCACCAGGGATGAAATTTTTAACTAAGGTTCTTTGGCGAGGTATGGCCGTTGTGCTAACTTGTTGTGTTGTCCAGCACCGCCAGGGGTGAAAATTTGCATCTGAGGTTCTCTGGTGAAGCATAGCCGTTGTGCTAGCTTGTTGTGTTGTCCCGCACCACCAGGGACAAATTCCGGAAACGTTCTGGTGAAGTATAGCTGAGTGCTAGCTTGTTGTGTTTTCAAGCACCACCAGGGGTAATTTCCGATCTGAGACCTCGCTATGTCCTGAATTTCTTCCAAATATCTGGGACTTTAAGTCCAACTTCGAGTCTTTTGCATGTTTTATCTAGCTACTCGATTAACTACCTCTTGGATCGTGATTATTTGATCAGTTGGATTGAGGTGCTTCTTAGTACTTGAATGTGATAAGTGGGATTAGAGTGATTCTTGGTACGTGACTGACTTTTGAGGGCTATTTTGATTTGATTAGTGCAAGTTGGAATGTCGAGGATGATATTTTTTTAAGGAGGGGAGTTTGTGACGCCCGAAAGAAGAAGAAAAGGGAAAGATTCCTGTGAACAGTGTTTTCTGCTCAATCCGGCCGCATATCCAGCCAGTTTCTGGCCGGATACTTGGCCGGATTGGTTGGCTCATTTGAAAAAAAATTGAGAAGCCTCTGCCTTGAATCCGGCCGACTATTCGGCTGGATATCCGGCCAGATTCCTGTCGTGGCCAGCTTTTCTTAGCGATTAAGTCTTCACTTTTTGACTATGTTTGGGGTTCAAAAACCCCCTTTTCTTCATTTCCAGCTGACCGAACCTCTTGAGGAGTAAAAGGAAAGAGAGAAACTCCATTTTTCTCTTTGATTCATTCACCAAAACTTGAGGGGTTTCTTCCAATTTCGATAATGTACTCCGATTAACTTCACATGCAAGGTGATAGCAAGCTAAGGGTGGAAAGTTTTGGGAAGAAAAAGGGGTTTGTTTTGCTTGTTTCAAGGTGTTGGAAGGTATAATCCTTAGAGGCCTTCTTTTATGCTTTAAATCTTGTGATTAAGCTATTGATCTTGATAATTTATGGATATTCTTGTGATTTGGAAGTGGGATGATGATATTTGCTAATTTCTAGATTTTATTTAAGTTATTTCATCTTTGATTTGGTATGTATGTGATTAGTAGAAGTTATTCTAGTGTTAAGGTTGATTAGCGATGTTATATATCCTATTTTGTGGATGATTTCATGATTTTAAGTAGAGTTGGACCAATTTCTAATTTATTAGTGAATTTTCTGATTTTATATGATAATTGTTGATTAGTCTTGGAATGATAGCTTGAGATAGTGTAAAATGGAGCCTTTGTCTGTTGGTTGTGGTTAATTGCGGAAAATTTTAGATTTTGTGTGGAAATTTCAGTTCTAGGGGTTTAAAATGGGGCATTCTTGTGATTAGTATTGGAGCTCTTAATTGGCTGATACGTTCCTCGATCAACACGTTTCGAGACACGTAGCACGTTTGCCCAAGGATCTAGCGACGATGTCCAACGCTTGGAATTGCGGGATCTAGAACCAAACGAACGACACGATTTGATTCAAGACGGTAGATGACACTCCAATGAAGGTGAATACTCCAGGGAAATAGGTCGGTAGAACAATCTAGGACAGGACGCAAGACTGCTCAAAACCCTTGCCAAAGCAAGTAAAGGGGGTCGAATCTCTCTCTCAAGAAGAATCGAAAATATGCAAAACTTTATTGATAAAACGTCTACCCTAAAACCTTACAAAGAAAGCCTATTTATAGGCTAAAGTGACTGAAACCCTAAAGGGACTAGGAAAGGGAAAAGTCGGCCCATGGTCTTGGGACAAGATGGGCCGGCCCATGCTCTTACTTAAACACTAATCAATTGCTAAATAACTACTAAGGCCTAAGGCCCTATTCGGCCAACTCATTTGGAGGCCCACTTGACTCTTCATGGGCTTGGGTCATGGTGTAGATAACTCGATTAAAATCCTTCAAGCCTTCAATATCTCTATGGACTCCATGTTGGTTTTGGACAATTCGAACAAGGGCTTGGAGGGATTCTTTGAAGAGCTTGGCTCGTGCGCGTGTGACTGGGCCCAATGGAACTCGGACTGAGTCATTACTTGGGCTAAGGTCCGTGCACACATCAGTCCCCTCCACTTGAGTAGGATTTGTCCTCAAATCTGGATGGAAGTGAATGGCACGAACAAGGGTTGGTATCATGGCTCCAGTGCCTCCTCTTGTTCGTATCATTCCCCCCCTCTTGAAAGCAATTTGCCCACAAATTGAAGCACGAATGGTGACAAGACGAGTTACATGCCTTCGACTCAATCTTGTTATGATGGCTACAGATGGCATCCAATGCAAAGCCCATGGGCTAAGTTGGAACATAACCCTTGTCGAACCTTGAATCTCACAAACCATCTTCAATGTATGCTCAACTTGATCGTTTGTGGTCATGAGGTAAGGGTCCTCAAAGTGGTATGAAGTGTATCCTATGAAATCGAACTCCGGCTCGAACACACTTGCAAGGCACCAAGGCGGATTTGGTGATGTTGGAGCTTCATGTGGACTAAGAGCAAGACGAAAATCATAATGGTCATTGAGGTACTTGTTCTTTAAACGAACCCTTGGTACACAACGATCCCCAAAATGTGGAGTGTTCCCTTCAAGACGAGCTCGAATCAACTCCCCTTTGGTGTGGACTGATTTGAGTTGACATTGTTCCATGAATGGATACCAACGGGGTTTAACTCTTGGAGTGCCAACTCCATGGAGGCTTGCAAAGTCTACAATTGATTTTGGAATGGAACACACCAAGATCAACTCAACTTGCCTTTGCTTGATCTGTATAAAAGTAGAAACACTAAACAAAGCGAAGGTAAGTTCGTTAGGAAAATAATAGGCCTTCACCGGTTGCTCAAGATCAGCCCACTTTCTCTCTTTTCTTCCTTTTTACCACCCATCTCATTAGATTTTTCCATCTCTTTTTCTAGTTCAACAGCTGACCCTTTCATCTCATTACTTTCAACTCCCTCGGTTTTACCTCTTCAGGCACAATTCCCTCATCTAGTTTTTTCTCCATTCTATAACGCTCAAGCTCACTTTTCATGCATGCTAGATCAATACAAAGTTGGTCATAAGTAAGTGATACAAGTGCAAGACGACGACTATTAAATAAGAAGGAATACTTATTAGTATGTCCGTCATATTTAATTTCTCGCCTCGACATCCATGCTTTGCCCAACAACACATGTGTCACTTGAATTGGGACTACATCACACAACACCTCATCCACATATTTGCCGATGTGAATAGGTACAAGTGTGTGCTTAGTAACCCAAACATCACCATGAGTGCTCGTCAACTTGTACGGTTGAAGATGATCAATGGTTGGAAGATTTAATTTCTCAACCATGATAGCGCTTGCAAGGTTGACTTCACAACTCCCATCAATGGCCAAGCTACAAATTTTATCTTTGACACCGCAACGAGTATAAAACCAACCAAGCAACTGAGATTTGACGAGGTCCAATTGCTCATCTACACCACGTAATGCCACTTCTTTTACTCCCTTAGGATCAGGAAGACAATGTTGTGGGCTAGCTTTTATGCGTCTTGTATTCGCCATGACGTATGAGGGACCCTGCAAAAAGTTAGCAACGAAACCGAAGATATTGCCTTTCACGCTCCCTTACGTGTATCCACTCGCACTCGTGTATATGGATGTCACTCTAATGGACTTACCAAATACCTTTACCTGTTGGGTTAGGTAGTTGAGAAAGGCCGCTTAAGTCCAATAATTGTCACCAACTTTTTCCACAAGAGTAACCAAGAAGGTAAGACACAAATATGGGTGCAAAATGAAGTGGAAATGGACGACTTTGAAAGGCCAATAATGGCGGACAGAAATGGAAGTGCGCCAATGGGGACACAAAAGAAAGAAACCCTAGCTTCCTAAAATGTAGGAGTGGGTTCCTAGAATGTAGGAGAGTATTCCTAAAATGTAGGAGAGTGTTCCTAAAATGTAGGCGAGAATATAGGAGAAAATGTAGGAGAGTGTTCCTAAAATGTAGGAGAGAATGTAGGAGAAAATGTAGGAGAGTGTTCCTAAAATTTAGGAGAGAATGTATGAAAGTATTCCTAAAATGGATGAGAGATTATAGGAGAGTTTCCTAAAATGTAGGAGAGAATTTAGGAGAGTGTTCCTAAAATGTAGGAGAGAATGTAGGAGAGTGCCCCAAAATATAGGAGAGTGTCCAAGTGAAACAAAGAAACCCTAGCCGCAAGTAGAAAACCCTAGCCGCAAGGATAACCCTAGCAAGAGAAGGAAACCCTAGCAAGATAAGGAAACCCTAGCAGCCGTCACGTTATTGTTCTTGCTGCCCAAGCGACAACCAATTAACGAGACAGATTTGGGAGCAACGTTGAAACACCAACAACCAGAATTTTTGATGCACAAACAACTCAAACGCAAGAAACAAGTTGTGGACAGAAATTATCAACAAACTAGACACAACACAAAGGAGATAACACACTAACAGATTTTGTGTTCGGATGAACAGTACCGAATGAATAGTAGCGGTGAACAGTACGATGAACAGTACGTTTTTTTTTTTTTTTTTTTGTAAAACAAGGTAGCGGAAGGTACTAAGAATTCTACGACACAACTACGAAAAATATGGATATAACGAAAGATACCTCTACCAAAGCTCTGAAGCCAACTGATACGTTCCTCGATCAACACGTTTCGAGACACGTAGCACGTTTGCCCAAGGATCTAGCGACGATGTCCAACACTTGGAATTACGGGATCTAGAACCAAACGGACGACACGATTTGATTCAAGACGGTAGACGACACTCCAATGAAGGTGAATACTCCAGGGGAATAGGTCGGTAGAACAATTTAGGACAGGACGCAAGACTGCTCAAAACCCTTGCCAAAGCAAGTAAAGGGGGTCGAATCTCTCTCTCAAGAAGAATCGAAAATATGCAAAACTTTATTGATAAAACGTCTACCCTAAAACCTTACAAAGCAAGCCTATTTATAGGCTAAAATGACTGAAACCCTAAAGGGACTAGGAAAGGGAAAAGTCGGCCCATGGTCTTGGGACAAGATGGGCCGGCCCATGCTCTTACTTAAACACTAATCAATTGCTAAATAACTACTAAGGCCTAAGGCCCTATTCGGCCAACTCATTTGGAGGCCCACTTGACTCTTCATGGGCTTGGGTCATGGTGTAGATGATACGAACAAGAGGAGCCACTGGAGCCATGTTACCAACCCTTGTTCGTGTCATTCATTTCCATCCAGATTTGAGGACAAATCCTGCTCAAGTGGAGGGGACTGATGTGTGCACGGACCTTAGCCCAAGTAATGACCCAGTCCGAGTTCCATTGGGCCCAGTCACACGTGCATGAGCCAAGCTCTTCAAAGAATCCCTCCAAGCCCTTGTTCGAATTGTCCAAAACCAACATGGAGTCCATAGAGATATTGAAGGCTTGAAGAATTTTAATCGAGTTATCTACACCATGACCCAAGCCCATGAAGAGTCAAGTGGGCCTCCAAATGAGTTGGCCGAATAGGGCCTTAGGCCTTAGTAGTTATTTAGCAATTGATTAGTGTTTAAGTAAGAGCATGGGCCGGCCCATCTTGTCCCAAGACCATGGGCCGACTTTTCCCTTTCCTAGTCCCTTTAGGGTTTCAGTCACTTTAGCCTATAAATAGGCTTGCTTTGTAAGGTTTTAGGGTAGACGTTTTATCAATAAAGTTTTGCATATTTTCGATTCTTCTTGAGAGAGAGATTCGACCCCTTTACTTGCTTTGGCAAGGGTTTTGAGCAGTCTTGCGTCCTGTCCTAGATTGTTCTACCGACCTATTCCCCTGGAGTATTCACCTTCATCGGAGTGTCGTCTACCGTCTTGAATCAAATCGTGTCGTCCGTTTGGTTCTAGATCCCGCAATTCCAAGCGTTGGACATCCTCGCTAGATCCTTGGGCAAACGTGCTACGTGTCTCGAAACGTGTTGATCGAGGAACGTATCAGTTGATCGAAACGTGCTACTTGCGGCTAGGGTGTCTACTTGCGGCTAGGGTTTCATTTGCGCTAGGGTTTCTTTGTTTTCACTTGGACACTCTCCTATATTTTGGGGCACTCTCCTACATTCTCTCCTATATTTTAGGAACACTCTCCTACATTCTCTCATCCATTTTAGGAAACTTGTATATATTCTCTCATCCATTTTAGGAAACTTTCCTATATTCTCTCATCCATTCTAGGAAACTTTCCTATATTCTCTCATCCATTTTAGGAAACTCTCCTATAATCTCTCATCCATTTTAGGAAACTCTCCTATAATCTCTCATCCATTTTAGGAAACTTTCCTATATTCTCTCATCCATTCTAGGAAACTTTCCTATATTCTCTCATCCATTTTTAGGAAATTTTCCTAAACTCTTTCATCCATTTTTTTGGAAACTTTCCTAAATTCTCTCATCCATTTTTTTTGGAAACTTTCCCAAACTCTCTCATCCATTTTTAGGAAATTTTCCTAAACTCTTTCATCCATTTTTTTGGAAACTTTCCTAAATTCTCTCATCCATTTTTAGGAAACTCACCTAAAATTCTCTCATCCATTTTTAGGACCTTTCCTATATTCTCTCATCCACTTTAGGAAACTCTCCTATATTCTCTCATCCACTTTAGGAAACTCTCCTATATTCTCTTCCTAGATTTTAGGAACACTCTCCTACACTTTCTCCTATATTTTCTCCTAGTTTTTAGGAACACTTCCCTACACTTTCTCCTACATCTCCGTGATTACTCTTGAGGAAGAAGTTGGTGACATTTATTGGACTTGAGCGGCCTTTCTCAACTACCTAACCCAACAGGTAAAGGTATTTGGTAAGTCCATTAGAGTGAGTAATTGTGAGTGATACACGAGTGTCGAGAGAAAACACGTCAGGGAACGTGAAAAACAATATCTTCGGTTTTGTTACTAACTTTTGCAGGTTCCCTCATACATTCATGGCGAGTACAAGACGCATAAAAGTTAGCTCACCACATTGGCTTCCTGATCCTAAGGGAGTCAAAGAAGTGGCATTACGTGGTGTAGATGAGCAATTGGACATCGTCAAATCTCAGTTGCTTGGTTGGTTTTATACTCGTTGTGGTGTCAAAGATAAAATTTGTAGCTTGGCCATTGATGGGAGTTGTGAAGTCAACCTTGCAAGTGCTATCATGGTTGAGAAATTAAATCTTCCAACCATTGATCATCTTCAACCATACAAGTTGACGAGCACTCATGGTAATGTTTGGGTTACTAAGTACACACTTGTACCTATTCAAATCGGCAAATATGTGGATGAGGTGTTGTGTGATGTAGTCCCAATTCAAGTGACACATGTGTTGTTGGGCAAAGCATGGATGTCGAGGCGAGAAATTAAATATGACGGACATACTAATAAGTATTCCTTCTTATTTAATAGTCGTCGTCTTGCACTTGTATCACTTACTTATGACCAACTTTGTATTGATCTAGCATGCATGAAAAGTGAGATTGAGCGTTATAGAATGGAGAAAAAGCTAGATGAGGGAATTGTGCCTGAAGAGGTAAAACCCGAGGGAGTTGAAAGTAATGAGATGAAATGGTCAGCTGTTGAACTAGAAAAAGAGATGGAAAAATCTAATGAGATGGGTGGTAAAAGGGAAGAAAGGAGAGAAAGTGGGCTGATCTTGAGCAACCCGGTGAAGGCCTATTATTTTCCTAACGAACTTACCTTCGCTTTGTTTAGTGTTTCTACTTTTATACAGATCAAACAAAGGCAAGTTGAGTTGATCTTGGTGTGTTCCATTCCAAAATCAATTGTAGACTTTGCAAGCCTCCATGAAGTTGGCACTCCAAGAGTTAAACCCCGTTGGTATCCATTCATGGAACAATATCAACTCAAATCAGTCCACACCAAAGGGGAGTTGATTCGAAGGGAACACTCCACATTTTGGGGATCGTTGTGTACCAAGGGTTCGTTTAAAGAACAAGTACCTCAATGACCATTATGATTTTCGTCTTGCTCTTAGTCCACATGAAGCTCCAACATCACCAAATCCGCCTTGGTGCCTTGCAAGTGTGTTCGAGCCGGAGTTCGATTTCATGGGATACACTTCATACCACTTTGAGGACCCTTACCTCATGACCACAAACGATCAAGTTGAGCATACATTGAAGATGGTTTGTGAGATTCAAGGTTCGACAAGGGTTATGTTCCAATTTAGCCCATGGGCTTTGCATTGGATGCCATCTGTAGCCATCATAACAAGATTGAGTCGAAGGCATGTAACTCGTCTTGTCACCATTTGTGCTTCAATTTGTGGGCAAATTGCTTTCAAGAGGGGGGGAATGATACGAACAAGAGGAGCCACTGGAGCCATGATACCAACCCTTGTTCGTGTCATTCATTTCCATCCAGATTTGAGGACAAATCCTGCTCAAGTGGAGGGGACTGATGTGTGCACGGACCTTAGCCCAAGTAATGACCCAGTCCGAGTTCCATTGGGCCCAGTCACACGTGCATGAGCCAAGCTCTTCAAAGAATCCCTCCAAGCCCTTGTTCGAATTGTCCAAAACCAACATGGAGTCCATAGAGATATTGAAGGCTTGAAGGATTTTAATCGAGTTATCTACACCATGACCCAAGCCCATGAAGAGTCAAGTGGGCCTCCAAATGAGTTGGCCGAATAGGGCCTTAGGCCTTAGTAGTTATTTAGCAATTGATTAGTGTTTAAGTAAGAGCATGGGCCGGCCCATCTTGTCCCAAGACCATGGGCCGACTTTTCCCTTTCCTAGTCCCTTTAGGGTTTCAGTCACTTTAGCCTATAAATAGGCTTGCTTTGTAAGGTTTTAGGGTAGACGTTTTATCAATAAAGTTTTGCATATTTTTTATTCTTCTTGAGAGAGAGATTCGACCCCTTTACTTGCTTTGGCAAGGGTTTTGAGCAGTCTTGCGTCCTGTCCTAGATTGTTCTACCGACCTATTCCCCTGGAGTATTCACCTTCATCGGAGTGTCGTCTACCGTCTTGAATCAAATCGTGTCGTCCGTTTGGTTCTAGATCCCGCAATTCCAAGCGTTGGACATCCTCGCTAGATCCTTGGGCAAACGTGCTACGTGTCTCGAAATGTGTTGATCGAGGAACGTATCAGTAGATAACTCGATTAAAATCCTTCAAGCCTTCAATATCTCTATGGACTCCATGTTGGTTTTGGACAATTCGAACAAGGGCTTGGAGGGATTCTTTGAAGAGCTTGGCTCGTGCGCGTGTGACTGGGCCCAATGGAACTCGGACTGGGTCATTACTTGGGCTAAGGTCCGTGCACACATCATTGGCTCAAGTGTAAGGGTATTGTAGCCCTAATTAGATGTGTTTTATAGTCTATGTTTTGTATGTGTAATTGTGATTGAATTGAGATGTGATTGGTAATGTATTGTAGGAGAGAAAATAAGGAAAGTTAGGGGAAATGCTGTCCAATCTTTGAGAGCATTTGATAGTTGTGTTATATGAAATATTGATGTTATATGTGCTAGTTTCACTTGCCTTCGGAAATTCCTGCTTGTGTAGGTCAATATTCATGTTAGGGTTTATAATTGGTTTTGGGAGCTATCTATTGGGTCAATTGAAGGGGCATTGTGGCCTCATTAGTTATGTGGTATATCTTATGATTAGTAGGTGTAATTGTGGTAGATACAAAGGGTGGTTTAAAAGAGTAATTTCCGTTTTACCTTGTTTCTGGACCTAATTTGGACTGCCCAATTTCTCTATGATTTAGACCGAAACGGCTTGTGGACAAAACATGAAAGTTATAGATATGTGAGTTAGCTATCTACCTGCAAAATTTCAGACCGTTTGGATCACTGTAGCCTATGAAATGACCGAAATACCCTTGACTGCCATAGACTCTGTTTCGCGGATAGTTTGCCACTTTCTCTGAGATTTCGATATTTGACCATGAAAATGTATCATTTGGCCTTAGAGATCTTCATAAGAAATGTTTGTATATGTCTTAGCTTCAAAATGCCATAAGATTCGTCTCAATCCGATAAGTATAGCTTCTGTTGTGTTTAAAATGCCGAAAGGTGTGTGGAACCTGATGTTTTTAGAATTCCTTTCGTTTGACATGATAATTGTGGTCTAGGGCTTGGACTCAATGATGTGTAATGGATGAGATGCATGAGCCGTGGTTGGTGAGTGATCCCTCAACTACTTCCCAAAGTTACTTTCGAGCTAATTCTTGCATTGCGGTTGTTCGATTGCGTATCATTTGTGTATGTGCGTGTGCCATGACATAATTTGGCTCCAATGAGCTCTTGGAAAATCTTGTGCTTAGAACCCAACATCTCCACTACTGTCTACACGTTCTTTGGACCACGATGGCTCCCTTATCTCTGTTTATCTGTTACCTGATCTAAATGAGCGTTGGATATTTAAGTACAAGAA
Organism: Coffea eugenioides; assembly: GCF_003713205.1. Classification (NCBI taxonomy): domain Eukaryota; kingdom Viridiplantae; phylum Streptophyta; class Magnoliopsida; order Gentianales; family Rubiaceae; genus Coffea; species Coffea eugenioides. The sequence continues at coordinate 83,607 of NW_020863865.1, forward strand.
CTTTAACTGGCTCACATGGACAATAAATGTACACACGATTACTGCATCATGACATCATCTAAATGCTTTATTATGAAATATTCTTGATTGTTGATTTTACTGGACACTCGCTGAGCTTCTAGCTCACCCCCAATTGTTTTCTTCTCCCCACAGGGATCGAGGCAAAGAAGCACGTGTAATGAGTTGCTAATGTATCTGAAGATTATCCTATGTATATTTTGTTTTTGATTCACTTGTGGTATTTATATTCGTGGAAACTTGGAAAAATGTTATTTCGTTTATTATTGAGCTTGTACCCTAGGTTATTGGATGTGATGATTCATCTTGTGTAATTTTGGGCTTGTTTAAATATTTGGAATTGAATCGGATGTATATATGTGTTCCACGCTTGGGAATTAGTTTCCGCTTCGCTTATGAGATGTAATTCTTGGAGAATTTGATGTATTATTTGAGATGTACCTTGTAATTTGTTTGAGGACTGTAGTGAGTGAGTGAGTCCTGGCGAGAGTTGGGCAGGTGGTCCGCTAAACCCTTTGGTTCCCCTTAGGGGGAGGTGGGGCGGTCACAGTTGGTATCACAGCTTAGGTTTCAGATCTCTGTAACGTATCCTAGGCTTAAAGTTTAGGATGCCTGACCGTGGGATTAATTTGAATAATATGTGAACGAGGATCTATTGGATCCTAAGGGCTAAAGAAATTGATTGACTGAGAGTTTCTTACTTGGGACTTTTAGAAATAAAATTGAGGAATTAGGTGATGTTATATTGAAGGGAAATATGGGATGAGAGCTTAGTAGTGAAAGATTGGACGAATTTGAATTATCATTATACTTGTCAGTGTGTAAAGAATTGAGGTAATTATTAGTACTGGCTATGGAGGATAAGAGACCGAGATTTGATGGTCAAACTCCATGTATGATGATTTTGAACCAAGATAAAAGAGTATCAAAGGAATAAAATGCATTTTCCCGCCCATTTACCTCTAGAGAATTTCTGCTTTGAAATTCTAAAGAAGAACTGGGATGTACTAGTTTATTTCCAAACGATGATTGGAAATAATATATATATGCTTTAAGAATGTATAGATTTTCGACTTTGGTAAAATATGTGAATTTTACTTGAATTTCAAATTTGAAAAATTGTGCATAATGATGAGTTGAATTTTGTAATACCGATGGGCTGATACAAGGTTAAAATTTCTAAACAAAGTTTTTCCCCTTGGATAGTACACTGGGTGTATTCTCACACTTTGAATTTTTCTCTATGCTTATATTATGGTTTTAAAATCCTTGGTTTCAAGAGGATGGCCTATCTTTTAGGTGGCACGGACTGAGGGAACTTTGAGAATATTAGAGTAACCGCATTCAAGAGCACGAAGTTAGTGTGAATTGATTTGGTTTCCATTTGACAGCGTAAGTTTGGCAGTTGTACTTTATTTCTTGGGTTTGACTTGGAGCTTGGAGATTTAACTATAAAATCCTAAGACTGTTAATCGTGGAGATTAATGGTGCTACTGGCTGGTGGCTTGTTATTAAAGATTTTGAACATTCGCATTGGATAACCTTTGTAGTCAGCTTGTTTAATGGTTTGGGATCTGATTGAAATTAGTGATATTTTGGCACTAATATTGAAAGTGGTACGCGAAATATATGGCTTTGATTTTCGTTTAGGAGCGTACAGTATGAGTCGTGAAGTTTCTTAGTTTGAATTCTTGCACTTGAGTACTCGATACTTTTCCTGAGAAAATGCTCGTGAATTTTGGACGGAACATGGTTTAATGTATGATGATGTGAATAGAAATTATAAGTGAGTTTGAAATAAGTTACAATGGCACAAACTAGAGCACAGAGGACTTTGTATTGTACTCGAGACTTAACCGAAGGAGGAGATTGAAAGAATGACTTGGACTTGTCCAATAAGTGTTTGGCTAAGGTTTTGATAGATTATGGTGGTGGCCGGAATTGTTGAGAAATTTTAGTTTTTGCATCCTGCTTCTAGTCTTCCTGTTTGATTAAAGTTGCACTACCTGATTTGTAAGTGTTGGGATTTGAGATGCTTGAACTGCCTGAGACCGACTAGACTGAGCTTACTTGAGACTTGACCTTGTTTAGGCACTTAATGACCTGACTTGCCTGAATATAGGGTATCTCTTTTATGCATGAGTAAGTAGCGTGAGGCGTATGTGACCTGTGAGTGGACTTGAGTACTGTGACTCCTTGAGAATATGAACTGCTGGACATAGGTTAGGCGAGTGTGTCCTTACTCGTACTCATGCTCATTGAACTTGAACCTATGCTCTTATTCGTACTCGTGCACCATGAACCTGAAGTAATTGGCTCTGCTTTTGAACTTATTTGTTTGAACCCTGCTTTGACCCTGCTTTTGAACTTATTTGTTCTCGTGTGATTGTAGACCGGCTTCTACTCTTCGTTAGCGGTTGAACTGAACCCCTCGGGTGAGGCATTACCTGTTGTGTTTTCAAGCACCGCCATTCTTTTGGCGAGGCATGCCTGTTGTGTTTTCAATCACCGCTAAGGATGAACTTCTTGAACTAAATCCTCTCTGGTGGGGTATTGCCTGTTGTGTTTTCAAGCACCGCCATTCTTTTGGCGAGGCATGCCTGTTGTGTTTTCAATCACCGCTAGGGATGAACTTCTTGAACTAAACCCTCTCTGGTGGGATATTGCCTGTTGTGTTTCCAAACACCACCAGGGATGAAATTTTGAACTAAGGTTCTTTGGCGAGGTATGGCCGTTGTGCTAACTTGTTGTGTTGTCCAGCACCGCCAGGGGTGAAAATTTGCATCTGAGGTTCTCTGGTGAAGCATAGCCGTTGTGCTAGCTTGTTGTGTTGTCCCGCACCACCAGGGACAAATTCCGGAAACGTTCTGGTGAAGTATAGCTGAGTGCTAGCTTGTTGTGTTTTCAAGCACCACCAGGGGTAATTTCCGATCTGAGACCTCGCTATGTCCTGAATTTCTTCCAAATATCTGGGACTTTAAGTCCAACTTCGAGTCTTTTGCATGTTTTATCTAGCTACTCGATTAACTACCTCTTGGATCGTGATTATTTGATCAGTTGGATTGAGGTGCTTCTTAGTACTTGAATGTGATAAGTGGGATTAGAGTGATTCTTGGTACGTGACTGACTTTTGAGGGCTATTTTGATTTGATTAGTGCAAGTTGGAATGTCGAGGATGATATTTTTTTAAGGAGGGGAGTTTGTGACGCCCGAAAGAAGAAGAAAAGGGAAAGATTCCTGTGAACAGTGTTTTCTGCTCAATCCGGCCGCATATCCAGCCAGTTTCTGGCCGGATACTTGGCCGGATTGGTTGGCTCATTTGAAAAAAAATTGAGAAGCCTCTGCCTTGAATCCGGCCGACTATTCGGCTGGATATCCGGCCAGATTCCTGTCGTGGCCAGCTTTCTTAGCGATTAAGTCTTCACTTTTTGACTATGTTTGGGGTTCAAAAACCCCCTTTTCTTCATTTCCAGCTGACCGAACCTCTTGAGGAGTAAAAGGAAAGAGAGAAACTCCATTTTTCTCTTTGATTCATTCACCAAAACTTGAGGGGTTTCTTCCAATTTCGATAATGTACTCCGATTAACTTCACATGCAAGGTGATAGCAAGCTAAGGGTGGAAAGTTTTGGGAAGAAAAAGGGGTTTGTTTTGCTTGTTTCAAGGTGTTGGAAGGTATAATCCTTAGAGGCCTTCTTTTATGCTTTAAATCTTGTGATTAAGCTATTGATCTTGATAATTTATGGATATTCTTGTGATTTGGAAGTGGGATGATGACATTTGCTAATTTCTAGATTTTATTTAAGTTATTTCATCTTTGATTTGGTATGTATGTGATTAGTAGAAGTTATTCTAGTGTTAAGGTTGATTAGCGATGTTATATATCCTATTTTGTGGATGATTTCATGATTTTAAGTAGAGTTGGACCAATTTCTGATTTATTAGTGAATTTTCTGATTTTATATGATAATTGTTGATTAGTCTTGGAATGATAGCTTGAGATAGTGTAAAATGGAGCCTTTGTGTGTTGGTTGTGGTTAATTGCGGAAAATTTTAGATTTTGTGTGGAAATTTCAGTTCTAGGGGTTAAAATGGGGCATTCTTGTGATTAGTATTGGAGCTCTTAATTGGCTCAAGTGTAAGGGTATTGTAGCCCTATTTAGATGTGTTTTATAGTCTATGTTTTGTATGTGTTGTAACTTTGGTGATTGAAATTGAGATGGTGATGGTAATGGTATATGTAGAGGGAAAAATAAGGAAAGTTAAGGGGAAATGCTGTCCAAATCTTTGAGAGCATTTGATATGTTGTGTTATATGAATATTGATCGTTATATTGCTAGTTCACTTGGGCTTCGAAATTCCTGCTTGTGTAGGTTCAATATTCATGTTAGGGGTTTATAATTGGTTTTTGGGAGCTATCTATTGGTCAATTGAAGGGGCCATTGTGGCCTCATTAAGTATGTGGTATACTTTTAATGATTAGTAGTGTTTTAATTGTGGCTAGATGACAAAGGTTGGTTTAAAAGAGTAATTTTCCGTTTTACTTGTTTTTCTGGCCTAATTTGGACTGCCAATTTCTCTATGATTTAGAACCGAAACGGGCTTGTGAACAAAACATGAAAGTTATAGATATGTGAGGTTAGCTATTACCTGCAAAATTGTAGACCGTTTTGGATCACTGTAGGCTATGAAATGACCGAATACCGCTTGACTGCCATAGACTCTGTTTCGCGATAGTTTGCCACTTTCTCTGAGATTTTTCGATATTTGACCATGAAAATGTATCATTTGGCCTTAGAGATCTTCATAAGAAATGTTTGTATATGTCTTAGCTTCAAAACGCCATAAGATTCGTCTCAATCCGATAAGTATAGCTTCTGTTGTGTTTAAAATGCCGAAAGGTGTATGGAACCTGATGTTTTTAGAATTCCTTTCGTTTGACATGATAATTGTGGTCTAGGGCTTGGACTTGAGCAAGGCAATGATGTGTAATGGATGAGATGCATGAGCCGTGGTTGGTGAGTGATCCCTCAACTACTTCCAAAGTTACTTTCGAGCTAATTCTTGCATTGGTTGTTCGATTGCGTATCATTTGTGTATGTGCGTGTGCCATGACATAATTTGGCTCCAATGAACTCTTGGAAAATCTTGTGCTTAGAACCAACATCTCCACTACTGTCTACACGTTCTTTGGACCACGATGGCTCCTTATCTCTGTTTATCTGTTACCTGATCTAAATGAGCGTTGGATATTTAAATACAAGAACTTTACTGGCTCACATGGACAATAAATGTACACACGATTACTGCATCATGACATCATCTAAATGCTTTATTATGAAATATTCTTGATTGTTGATTTTACTGGACACTCGCTGAGCTTCTAGCTCACCCCCAATTGTTTTCTTCTCCCCACAGGGATCGAGGCAAAGGAAGCACGTGTAATGAGTTGCTAATGTATCTGGAAGATTATCTTATGTATATTTTGTTTTTGATTCACTCGTGGTATTTATATTCGTGGAACTTGGGAAAATGTTATTTCGTTTATTATTGAGCTTGTACCTAGGTTATTGGATGTGATGATTCCATCTTGTGTAATTTTGGGCTTGTTTAAATATTTGGAATTGAATCGTGATGTATATATTGTTTCCTCACGGCTTGGATTAGTTTCCCTTCGCTATTGAGATGTAATTCTTGGAGAATTTGATGTATATTTGAGATGTACCTTGTAAATTTTGTTTGAGGGACTGTAGTGAGTGGAGATGGTCCTGGCGAGATGGGCAGGTGGGTCCTGCTAAATCCCTGGTTCCCCTAGGGGGAAGGTGGGCGTCCAACAGTTTGTATCACAGCTTAGTTTTCAGATCTCTGAAGCGCTTATCCTAGGCTTTAAAAGTTTAAGGATGCCTGACCGTGGGATTAATTTGAATTATATGTGAACGAGGATCTATTGGATCCTAAGGGCTAAAGAAATTGATTGACTGAGAGTTTCTTACTTGGGACTTGTAGAAATAAAATTGAGGAATTAGGTGATGTTATATTGAAGGGAAATATGGGATGAGAGCTTAGTAGTGAAAGATTGGACGAATTTGAATTATCATTATACTTGTCAGTGTGTAAAGAATTGAGATAATTATTAGTACTGGCTATGGAGGATAAGAGACCGAGATTTGATGGTCAAACTCCATGTATGATGATTTTGAACCAAGATAAAAGAGTACCAAAGGAATAAAATGCATTTTCCCGCCCATTTACCTCCTAGAGAATTTCTGCTTTGAAATTCTAAAGAAAAACTGGGATGTACTAGTTTATTTTCAAACGATGATTGGAAATAATATATATATGCTTTAAGAATGTATAATTTTCCGATTTTGGTAAATATGTGAATTTTACTTGAATTTCAAATTTGAATATTTGTGAATAACTGATGAGTTGAATTTTGGTATACGATGGGCTGATAACAAGGTTAAAATTTTCTAACAAAGTTTTTTCCCCCTTGATATACACTGGTGTATTTCTACACTTGATTTGGTCTATGCCTTTATTTATGTTTTAAAATCCTTGGTTATTTCATGAGGATGTGGAGGCTACTCTTAGGTGCAGCGACCTGAGGGAACTTTGAGATATAGAAGTAACCGCATTCAAGGGCACGAAGTTAGTGTGAATGATTTGTTTCCATTTGACACGTAAAGTTTAGCAAGTTGTAACTTATTTTCTTGGGTTTGAAACTTGGAGCCTTGAGACTTTTTAACTATAAAATCCTAAGACTGGTTATTCGTGGAGATAATGGTGCTCTGCTGTGGCTTTGTTTATTAAAGATTTGAAACATCGAATTGGATACTCTTGGTATCAGCTTGTGTTATGGTTGAATCTGATGAATTAGTGGATATTTGCACTAATATTGAAAGTGGTACGCGAAAATAATATGGCTTTGATTTTCGTTATAGGAGCGTACATATGAGTTCGTGAAGGTTCTTAGTTTTGAATCGTTGCACTTGAGTACTCGATATTTCCTGAGGAAATGCTTCGTGAATTTTGACGGAAATGGTGTTAATGTATGATGATGTGAATAGAAATTATAAGTGAGTTTGAAATAAGTTACATGGCACAAACTAGAGCCAGAGGACTTTGTTGTTACTCGAGACCTTAACGACAGGGAGGAGATTTGAAAGAATGATTGGACTTCCAATGAAGTGTTTGGCTAAAGGTTTTGATAGATTATGGTGGTGGCCGAATTGTTGAGAAATTTTAGTTTTTGCATGCCTTCTTTCTAGTCTTCCCTTTGATTAAAGTTGCACTAACTGATTGTAAGTGTTGGGATTTGAGATGCTTAAACTGCCTGAGACCGACTAGACTGAGCTTGTACTTATGAGAACTTGACCTTGTTTAGGCCGCAGTGTGCTTTTACGTACACTTAATGACCTGACTTGCCTGAATATAGGGTATCTCTTTTATGCATGAGTAAGTAGCGTGAGGCGTATGTGACCTGTGAGTGGACTTGAGTACTGTGACTCCTTGAGAATATGAACTGCTGGACATAGGTTAGGCGAGTGTGTCCTTACTCGTACTCATGCTCATTGAACTTGAACCTATGCTCTTATTCGTACTCGTGCACCATGAACCTGAAGTAATTGGCTCTGCTTTTGAACTTATTTGTTTGAACCCTGCTTTGACCCTGCTTTTGAACTTATTTGTTCTCGTGTGATTGTAGACCGGCTTCTACTCTTCGTTAGCGGTTGAACTGAACCCCTCGGGTGAGGCATTACCTGTTGTGTTTTCAAGCACCGCCATTCTTTTGGCGAGGCATGCCTGTTGTGTTTTCAATCACCGCTAAGGATGAACTTCTTGAACTAAATCCTCTCTGGTGGGGTATTGCCTGTTGTGTTTTCAAGCACCGCCATTCTTTTGGCGAGGCATGCCTGTTGTGTTTTCAATCACCGCTAGGGATGAACTTCTTGAACTAAACCCTCTCTGGTGGGATATTGCCTGTTGTGTTTCCAAACACCACCAGGGATGAAATTTTGAACTAAGGTTCTTTGGCGAGGTATGGCCGTTGTGCTAACTTGTTGTGTTGTCCAGCACCGCCAGGGGTGAAAATTTGCATCTGAGGTTCTCTGGTGAAGCATAGCCGTTGTGCTAGCTTGTTGTGTTGTCCCGCACCACCAGGGACAAATTTCGGAAACGTTCTGGTGAAGTATAGCTAAGTGCTAGCTTGTTGTGTTTTCAAGCACCACCAGGGGTAATTTCCGATCTGAGACCTCGCTATGTCCTGAATTTCTTCCAAATATCTGGGACTTTAAGTCCAACTTCGAGTCTTTTGCATGTTTTATCTAGCTACTCGATTAACTACCTCTTGGATCGTGATTATTTGATCAGTTGAATTGAGGTGCTTCTTAGTACTTGAATGTGATAAGTGGGATTAGAGTGATTCTTGGTACGTGACTGACTTTTGAGGGCTATTTTGATTTGATTAGTGCAAGTTGGAATGTCGAGGATGATATTTTTTTAAGGAGGGGAGTTTGTGACGCCCGAAAGAAGAAGAAAAGGGAAAGATTCCTGTGAACAGTGTTTTCTGCTCAATCCGGCCGCATATCCAGCCAGTTTCTGGCCGGATACTTGGCCGGATTGGTTGGCTCATTTGAAAAAAAATTGAGAAGCCTCTGCCTTGAATCCGGCCGACTATTCGGCTGGATATCCGGCCAGATTCCTGTCGTGGCCAGCTTTCTTAGCGATTAAGTCTTCACTTTTTGACTATGTTTGGGGTTCAAAAACCCCCTTTTCTTCATTTCCAGCTGACCGAACCTCTTGAGGAGTAAAAGGAAAGAGAGAAACTCCATTTTTCTCTTTGATTCATTCACCAAAACTTGAGGGGTTTCTTCTAATTTCGATAATGTACTCCGATTAACTTCACATGCAAGGTGATAGCAAGCTAAGGGTGGAAAGTTTTGGGAAGAAAAAGGGGTTTGTTTTGCTTGTTTCAAGGTGTTGTGGAAGGTATAATCCTTAGAGGCCTTCTTTTATGCTTTAAATCTTGTGATTAAGCTATTGATCTTGATAATTTATGGATATTCTTGTGATTTGGAAGTGGGATGATGACATTTGCTAATTTCTAGATTTTATTTAAGTTATTTCATCTTTGATTTGGTATGTATGTGATTAGTAGAAGTTATTCTAGTGTTAAGGTTGATTAGCGATGTTATATATCCTATTTTGTGGATGATTTCATGATTTTAAGTAGAGTTGGACCAATTTCTGATTTATTAGTGAATTTTCTGATTTTATATGATAATTGTTGATTAGTCTTGGAATGATAGCTTGAGATAGTGTAAAATGGAGCCTTTGTGTGTTGGTTGTGGTTAATTGCGGAAAATTTTAGATTTTGAGTGGAAATTTTCAGTTCTAGGGGTTTAAAAATGGGGCATTCTTGTGATTAGTATTGGAAAGCTCTTAATTGGCTCAAGTGTAAGGGTATTGTACCCTAATTAGAGTTTTATAGTCTATGTTTTGTATGTGGGTAATTGTGATTGAATTGAGATGTGATTGGTAATGTATTGTAGGAGGGAAAATAAGGAAAGTACGGGGAAATGCTGTCCAATCTTTGAGAGCATTTGATAGTTGTGTTATATGAAATATTGATGTTATATGTGCTAGTTTCACTTGCCTTCGGAAATTCCTGCTTGTGTAGGTCAATATTCATGTTAGGGTTTATAATTGGTTTTGGGAGATATCTATTGGGTCAATTGAAGGGGCATTGTGGCCTCATTAGTTATGTGGTATATCTTATGATTAGTAGGTGTAATTGTGGTAGATACAAAGGTTGGTTTAAAAGAGTAATTTCCGTTTTACCTTGTTTCTGGACCTAATTTGGACTGCCAATTTCTCTATGATATAGACCGAAACGGGCTTGTTGGACAAAACATGAAAGTTTATAGATTATGTGAGTTAGCTATCTACTGCCAAAAATTCCGACCGTTTGGATCACTGTAGCCTATGAAATGGACCGAATACCCTTTGACCTGCCATAACTCTGTTTCGCGGATAGTTTGCCCACTTTCTCTGAGATTTTCGATATTGGACCATGAAAAATGTATTCATTTGCCCTAGAGATTTCATAAGAAATGTTTGTATATGTCTTAGCTCAAAAACGCCTATAAGAATTTCGTCTCCATCCGATAAGTATAGCTTCTGTTGTGTTTAAAATGCCGAAAGGTGTGTGGAACCTGATGTTTTTAGAAATTCCCTTTCGTTTGACATGATAATTGTGGTCTAGGGCTTGGACTTGAGCATAGGCCATGATGTGTAATGGATGAGATGCATGAAGCCGTGTTGGTGAGTGATCCCCAACTACTTCCAAAGTTACTTTCGAGCTAATTCTGCATTGGTTGTTCGATTGCGTATCATTTGTGGTATGTGCGTGTGCATGAACATAATTTGGCTCCGATGAGTTCTTGGAAAATTTTGTGCTTAGAACCAACGTCTCCACTACTGTTTACGCATTCTTTGGAGCACGATGGCTCCTTATTTCTATTTATCTGTTACCTGATCTAATGGAGCGTTGGATATTTAAGTACAAGGATTTCACTGGCTCAAAAGAGCAATATACGTATATTTGATCACTGATTCTTGATATCATTTAAAGGCACTCTTGTAAAGCTTATTTGATTACTGATTTTACTGGACACTCGCTGAGCTTCTAGCTCACCCCCAATTGTTTTCTCTCCACATGGGATCGAGCAAAGGAAGCACGTGTAATGAGTTGCTAATGTATCTGGAAGATTATCTTATGTATATTTTGTTTTTGATTCACTTGTGGTATTTATATTCGTGAACTTGGGAAAATGTTATTTCGTTTATTATTGAGCTTGTACCTAGGTTATTGGATGTGATGATTCCATCTTGTGTAATTTTGGGCTTGTTTAAATATTTGGAATTGAATCGGATGTATATATGTGTTCCACGCTTGGGAATTAGTTTCCGCTTCGCTTATGAGATGTAATTCTTGGAGAATTTGATGTATTATTTGAGATGTACCTTGTAATTTGTTTGAGGACTGTAGTGAGTGAGTGAGTCCTGTCGAGAGTTGGGCAGGTGGTCCGCTAAACCCTTTGGTTCCCCTTAGGGGGAGGTGGGGCGGTCACAGTTGGTATCACAGCTTAGGTTTCAGATCTCTGTAGCGTATCCTAGGCTTAAAGTTTAGGATGCCTGACCGTGGGATTAATTTGAATAATATGTGAACGAGGATCTATTGGATCCTAAGGGCTAAAGAAATTGATTGACTGAGAGTTTCTTACTTGGGACTTGTAGAAATAAAATTGAGGAATTAGGTGATGTTATATTGAAGGAAAATATGGGATGAGAGCTTAGTAGTGAAAGTTTGGACGAATTTGAATTATCATTATACTCGTCAGTGTGTAAAGAATTGAGGTAATTATTAGTACTGGCTATGGAGGATAAGAGACCGAGATTTGATGGTCAAACTCCATGTATGATGATTTTGAACCAAGATAAAAGAGTACCAAAGGAATAAAATGCATTTTCCCGCCCATTTACCTCCTAGAGAATTTCTGCTTTGAAATTCTAAAGAACAACTGGGATGTACTAGTTTATTTTCAAAACGATGATTGGAAATAATATATATATGCTTTAAGAATGTATAATTTTCCGATTTTGGTAAATATGTGAATTTTACTTGAATTTCAAATTTGAAAATTTGTGAATAACTGATGAGTTGAATTTTGTATACGATGGGCTGATACAAGGTTAAAATTTTCTAAACAAAGTTTTTCCCCTTGATAGTACACTGGTGTATTCTCACACTTGAATTTGTCTATGCTTTATATTATGTTTTAAAATCCTTGGTTTTCACGAGGAATGAGCCTATCTTTAGGTGCACGGACTGAGGGAACTTTGAGATATAGAGTAACCGCATTCAAGAGCACGAAGTTAGTGTGAATTGATTTGGTTTCCATTTGACACGTAAGTTAGCAAGTTGTACTTATTTCTTGGGTTTGAACTTGGAGCTTGAGACTTTAACTATAAAATCCTAAGACTGGTTATTCGTGGAGATAATGGTGCTCTGGCTGGTGGCTTGTTTATTAAAGATTTTGAACATCGAATGGATAACCTTTGGTATCAGCTTGTGTTATGGTTTGATCTGATTGAAATTAGTGATATTTGCACTAATATTGAAAGTGGTACGCGAAATATATGGCTTTGATTTTCGTTTAGGAGCGTACAGTATGAGTCGTGAAGTTTCTTAGTTTGAATTCTTGCACTTGAGTACTCGATACTTTTCCTGAGGAAATGCTCGTGAATTTTGGACGGAACATGGTTTAATGTATGATGATGTGAATAGAAATTATAAGTGAGTTTGAAATAAGTTACAATGGCACAAACTAGAGCACAGAGGACTTTGTATTGTACTCGAGACTTAACCGAAGGAGGAGATTGAAAGAATGACTTGGACTTGTCCAATAAGTGTTTGGCTAAGGTTTTGATAGATTATGGTGGTGGCCGGAATTGTTGAGAAATTTTAGTTTTTGCATCCTTCTTCTAGTCTTCCTGTTTGATTAAAGTTGCACTACCTGATTTGTAAGTGTTGGGATTTGAGATGCTTGAACTGCCTGAGACCGACTAGACTGAGCTTACTTGAGACTTGACCTTGTTTAGGCGAGTGTGCTTTTACGTACACTTAATGACCTGACTTGCCTGAATATAGGGTATCTCTTTTATGCATGAGTAAGTAGCGTGAGGCGTATGTGACCTGTGAGTGGACTTGAGTACTGTGACTCCTTGAGAATATGAACTGCTGGACATAGGTTAGGCGAGTGTGTCCTTACTCGTACTCATGCTCCTTGAACTTGAAATTGAACTTGAACCTATGCTCTTATTCGTACTCGTGCACCATGAACCTGAAGTAATTGGCTCTGCTTTTGAACTTATTTGTTTGAACCCTGCTTTGACCCTGCTTTTGAACTTATTTGTTCTCGTGTGATTGTAGACCGGCTTCTACTCTTCGTTAGCGGTTGAACTGAACCCCTCGGGTGAGGCATTACCTGTTGTGTTTTCAAGCACCGCCATTCTTTTGGCGAGGCATGCCTGTTGTGTTTTCAATCACCGCTAAGGATGAACTTCTTGAACTAAATCCTCTCTGGTGGGGTATTGCCTGTTGTGTTTTCAAGCACCGCCATTCTTTTGGCGAGGCATGCCTGTTGTGTTTTCAATCACCGCTAGGGATGAACTTCTTGAACTAAACCCTCTCTGGTGGGATATTGCCTGTTGTGTTTCCAAACACCACCAGGGATGAAATTTTGAACTAAGGTTCTTTGGCGAGGTATGGCCGTTGTGCTGACTTGTTGTGTTGTCCAGCACCGCCAGGGGTGAAAATTTGCATCTGAGGTTCTCTGGTGAAGCATAGCCGTTGTGCTAGCTTGTTGTGTTGTCCCGCACCACCAGGGACAAATTTCGGAAACGTTCTGGTGAAGTATAGCTGAGTGCTAGCTTGTTGTGTTTTCAAGCACCACCAGGGGTAATTTCCGATCTGAGACCTCGCTATGTCCTGAATTTCTTCCAAATATCTGGGACTTTAAGTCCAACTTCGAGTCTTTTGCATGTTTTATCTAGCTACTCGATTAACTACCTCTTGGATCGTGATTATTTGATCAGTTGGATTGAGGTGCTTCTTAGTACTTGAATGTGATAAGTGGGATTAGAGTGATTCTTGGTACGTGACTGACTTTTGAGGGCTATTTTGATTTGATTAGTGCAAGTTGGAATGTCGAGGATGATATTTTTTTAAGGAGGGGAGTTTGTGACGCCCGAAAGAAGAAGAAAAGGGAAAGATTCCTGTGAACAGTGTTTTCTGCTCAATCCGGCCGCATATCCAGCCAGTTTCTGGCCGGATACTTGGCCGGATTGGTTGGCTCATTTGAAAAAAAATTGAGAAGCCTCTGCCTTGAATCCGGCCGACTATTCGGGTGGATATCCGGCCAGATTCCTGTCGTGGCCAGCTTTTCTTAGCGATTAAGTCTTCACTTTTTGACTATGTTTGGGGTTCAAAAACCCCCTTTTCTTCATTTCCAGCTGACCGAACCTCTTGAGGAGTAAATGGAAAGAGAGAAACTCCATTTTTCTCTTTGATTCATTCACCAAAACTTGAGGGGTTTCTTCCAATTTCGATAATGTACTCCGATTAACTTCACATGCAAGGTGATAGCAAGCTAAGGGTGGAAAGTTTTGGGAAGAAAAAGGGGTTTGTTTTGCTTGTTTCAAGGTGTTGGAAGGTATAATCCTTAGAGGCCTTCTTTTATGCTTTAAATCTTGTGATTAAGCTATTGATCTTGATAATTTATGGATATTCTTGTGATTTGGAAGTGGGATGATGACATTTGCTAATTTCTAGATTTTATTTAAGTTATTTCATCTTTGATTTGGTATGTATGTGATTAGTAGAAGTTATTCTAGTGTTAAGGTTGATTAGCGATGTTATATATCCTATTTTGTGGATGATTTCATGATTTTAAGTAGAGTTGGACCAATTTCTGATTTATTAGTGAATTTTCTGATTTTATATGATAATTGTTGATTAGTCTTGGAATGATAGCTTGAGATAGTGTAAAATGGAGCCTTTGTGTGTTGGTTGTGGTTAATTGCGGAAAATTTTAGATTTTGTGTGGAAATTTCAGTTCTAGGGGTTTAAAATGGGGCATTCTTGTGATTAGTATTGGAGCTCTTAATTGGCTCAAGTGTAAGGGTATTGTAGCCCTAATTAGATGTGTTTTATAGTCTATGTTTTGTATGTGTAATTGTGATTGAATTGAGATGTGATTGGTAATGTATTGTAGGAGGGAAAATAAGGAAAGTTAGGGGAAATGCTGTCCAATCTTTGAGAGCATTTGATAGTTGTGTTATATGAAATATTGATGTTATATGTGCTAGTTTCACTTGCCTTCGGAAATTCCTGCTTGTGTAGGTCAATATTCATGTTAGGGTTTATAATTGGTTTTGGGAGCTATCTATTGGGTCAATTGAAGGGGCATTGTGGCCTCATTAGTTATGTGGTATATCTTATGATTAGTAGGTGTAATTGTGGTAGATACAAAGGTTGGTTTAAAAGAGTAATTTCCGTTTTACCTTGTTTCTGGACCTAATTTGGACTGCCAATTTCTCTATGATTTAGACCGAAACGGCTTGTGGACAAAACATGAAAGTTATAGATATGTGAGTTAGCTATCTACCTGCAAAATTTCAGACCGTTTGGATCACTGTAGCCTATGAAATGACCGAAATACCCTTGACTGCCATAGACTCTGTTTCGCGGATAGTTTGCCACTTTCTCTGAGATTTCGATATTTGACCATGAAAATGTATCATTTGGCCTTAGAGATCTTCATAAGAAATGTTTGTATATGTCTTAGCTTCAAAACGCCATAAGATTCGTCTCAATCCGATAAGTATAGCTTCTGTTGTGTTTAAAATGCCGAAAGGTGTGTGGAACCTGATGTTTTTAGAATTCCTTTCGTTTGACATGATAATTGTGGTCTAGGGCTTGGACTTGAGCAAGGCAATGATGTGTAATGGATGAGATGCATGAGCCGTGGTTGGTGAGTGATCCCTCAACTACTTCCAAAGTTACTTTCGAGCTAATTCTTGCATTGGTTGTTCGATTGCGTATCATTTGTGTATGTGCGTGTGCCATGACATAATTTGGCTCCAATGAGCTCTTGGAAAATCTTGTGCTTAGAACCAACATCTCCACTACTGTCTACACGTTCTTTGGACCACGATGGCTCCTTATCTCTGTTTATCTGTTACCTGATCTAAATGAGCGTTGGATATTTAAGTACAAGAACTTTACTGGCTCACATGGGCAATAAATGTACACACGATTACTGCATCATGACATCATCTAAATGCTTTATTATGAAATATTCTTGATTGTTGATTTTACTGGACACTCGCTGAGCTTCTAGCTCACCCCCAATTGTTTTCTTCTCCCCACAGGGATCGAGGCAAAGGAAGCACGTGTAATGAGTTGCTAATGTATCTGGAAGATTATCTTATGTATATTTTGTTTTTGATTCACTGGTGGTATTTATATTCGTGGAACTTGGGAAAATGTTATTTCGTTTATTATTGAGCTTGTACCCTAGGTTATTGGATGTGATGATTCATCTTGTGTAATTTTGGGCTTGTTTAAATATTTGGAATTGAATCGGATGTATATATGTGTTCCACGCTTGGGAATTAGTTTCCGCTTCGCTTATGAGATGTAATTCTTGGAGAATTTGATGTATTATTTGAGATGTACCTTGTAATTTGTTTGAGGACTGTAGTGAGTGAGTGAGTCCTGGCGAGAGTTGGGCAGGTGGTCCGCTAAACCCTTTGGTTCCCCTTAGGGGGAGGTGGGGCGGTCACAGTTGGTATCACAGCTTAGGTTTCAGATCTCTGTAGCGTATCCTAGGCTTAAAGTTTAGGATGCCTGACCGTGGGATTAATTTGAATAATATGTGAACGAGGATCTATTGGATCCTAAGGGCTAAAGAAATTGATTGACTGAGAGTTTCTTACTTGGGACTTGTAGAAATAAAATTGAGGAATTAGGTGATGTTATATTGAAGGGAAATATGGGATGAGAGCTTAGTAGTGAAAGATTGGACGAATTTGAATTATCATTATACTTGTCAGTGTGTAAAGAATTGAGGTAATTATTAGTACTGGCTATGGAGGATAAGAGACCGAGATTTGATGGTCAAACTCCATGTATGATGATTTTGAACCAAGATAAAAGAGTATCAAAGGAATAAAATGCATTTTCCCGCCCATTTACCTCCTAGAGAATTTCTGCTTTGAAATTCTAAAGAAGAACTGGGATGTACTAGTTTATTTTCAAACGATGATTGGAAATAATATATATATGCTTTAAGAATGTATAATTTTCCGATTTTGGTAAATATGTGAATTTTACTTGAATTTCAAATTTGAAAATTTGCGAATAACTGATGAGTTGAATTTTGTATACGATGGGCTGATACAAGGTTAAAATTTTCTAAACAAAGTTTTTCCCCCTTGATAGTACACTGGTGTATTCTCACACTTGAATTTTTCTATGCTTTATATTATGTTTTAAAATCCTTGGTTTTCAAGAGGAATGAGCCTATCTTTAGGTGCACGGACTGAGGGAACTTTGAGATATAGAGTAACCGCATTCAAGAGCACGAAGTTAGTGTGAATTGATTTGGTTTCCATTTGACACGTAAGTTAGCAAGTTGTACTTATTTCTTGGGTTTGAACTTGGAGCTTGAGACTTTAACTATAAAATCCTAAGACTGGTTATTCGTGGAGATAATGGTGCTCTGGCTGGTGGCTTGTTTATTAAAGATTTTGAACATCGAATGGATAACCTTTGGTATCAGCTTGTGTTATGGTTTGATCTGATTGAAATTAGTGATATTTGCACTAATATTGAAAGTGGTACGCGAAATATATGGCTTTGATTTTCGTTTAGGAGCGTACAGTATGAGTCGTGAAGTTTCTTAGTTTGAATTCTTGCACTTGAGTACTCGATACTTTTCCTGAGGAAATGCTCGTGAATTTTGGACGGAACATGGTTTAATGTATGATGATGTGAATAGAAATTATAAGTGAGTTTGAAATAAGTTACAATGGCACAAACTAGAGCACAGAGGACTTTGTATTGTACTCGAGACTTAACCGAAGGAGGAGATTGAAAGAATGACTTGGACTTGTCCAATAAGTGTTTGGCTAAGGTTTTGATAGATTATGGTGGTGGCCGGAATTGTTGAGAAATTTTAGTTTTTGCATCCTTCTTCTAGTCTTCCTGTTTGATTAAAGTTGCACTACCTGATTTGTAAGTGTTGGGATTTGAGATGCTTGAACTGCCTGAGACCGACTAGACTGAGCTTACTTGAGACTTGACCTTGTTTAGGCGAGTGTGCTTTTACGTACACTTAATGACCTGACTTGCCTGAATATAGGGTATCTCTTTTATGCACGAGTAAGTAGCGTGAGGCGTATGTGACCTGTGAGTGGACTTGAGTACTGTGACTCCTTGAGAATATGAACTGCTGGACATAGGTTAGGCGAGTGTGTCCTTACTCGTACTCATGCTCCTTGAACTTGAAATTGAACTTGAACCTATGCTCTTATTCGTACTCGTGCACCATGGACCTGAAGTAATTGGCTCTGCTTTTGAACTTATTTGTTTGAACCCTGCTTTGACCCTGCTTTTGAACTTATTTGTTCTCGTGTGATTGTAGACCGGCTTCTACTCTTCGTTAGCGGTTGAACTGAACCCCTCGGGTGAGGCATTACCTGTTGTGTTTTCAAGCACCGCCATTCTTTTGGCGAGGCATGCCTGTTGTGTTTTCAATCACCGCTAAGGATGAACTTCTTGAACTAAATCCTCTCTGGTGGGGTATTGCCTGTTGTGTTTTCAAGCACCGCCATTCTTTTGGCGAGGCATGCCTGTTGTGTTTTCAATCACCGCTAGGGATGAACTTCTTGAACTAAACCCTCTCTGGTGGGATATTGCCTGTTGTGTTTCCAAACACCACCAGGGATGAAATTTTGAACTAAGGTTCTTTGGCGAGGTATGGCCGTTGTGCTGACTTGTTGTGTTGTCCAGCACCGCCAGGGGTGAAAATTTGCATCTGAGGTTCTCTGGTGAAGCATAGCCGTTGTGCTAGCTTGTTGTGTTGTCCCGCACCACCAGGGACAAATTTCGGAAACGTTCTGGTGAAGTATAGCTGAGTGCTAGCTTGTTGTGTTTTCAAGCACCACCAGGGGTAATTTCCGATCTGAGACCTCGCTATGTCCTGAATTTCTTCCAAATATCTGGGACTTTAAGTCCAACTTCGAGTCTTTTGCATGTTTTATCTAGCTACTCGATTAACTACCTCTTGGATCGTGATTATTTGATCAGTTGGATTGAGGTGCTTCTTAGTACTTGAATGTGATAAGTGGGATTAGAGTGATTCTTGGTACGTGACTGACTTTTGAGGGCTATTTTGATTTGATTAGTGCAAGTTGGAATGTCGAGGATGATATTTTTTTAAGGAGGGGAGTTTGTGACGCCCGAAAGAAGAAGAAAAGGGAAAGATTCCTGTGAACAGTGTTTTCTGCTCAATCCGGCCGCATATCCAGCCAGTTTCTGGCCGGATACTTGGCCGGATTGGTTGGCTCATTTGAAAAAAAATTGAGAAGCCTCTGCCTTGAATCCGGCCGACTATTCGGCTGGATATCCGGCCAGATTCCTGTCGTGGCCAGCTTTTCTTAGCGATTAAGTCTTCACTTTTTGACTATGTTTGGGGTTCAAAAACCCCCTTTTCTTCATTTCCAGCTGACCGAACCTCTTGAGGAGTAAAAGGAAAGAGAGAAACTCCATTTTTCTCTTTGATTCATTCACCAAAACTTGAGGGGTTTCTTCCAATTTCGATAATGTACTCCGATTAACTTCACATGCAAGGTGATAGCAAGCTAAGGGTGGAAAGTTTTGGGAAGAAAAAGGGGTTTGTTTTGCTTGTTTCAAGGTGTTGGAAGGTATAATCCTTAGAGGCCTTCTTTTATGCTTTAAATCTTGTGATTAAGCTATTGATCTTGATAATTTATGGATATTCTTGTGATTTGGAAGTGGGATGATGACATTTGCTAATTTCTAGATTTTATTTAAGTTATTTCATCTTTGATTTGGTATGTATGTGATTAGTAGAAGTTATTCTAGTGTTAAGGTTGATTAGCGATGTTATATATCCTATTTTGTGGATGATTTCATGATTTTAAGTAGAGTTGGACCAATTTCTGATTTATTAGTGAATTTTCTGATTTTATATGATAATTGTTGATTAGTCTTGGAATGATAGCTTGAGATAGTGTAAAATGGAGCCTTTGTGTGTTGGTTGTGGTTAATTGCGGAAAATTTTAGATTTTGTGTGGAAATTTCAGTTCTAGGGGTTTAAAATGGGGCATTCTTGTGATTAGTATTGGAGCTCTTAATTGGCTCAAGTGTAAGGGTATTGTAGCCCTAATTAGATGTGTTTTATAGTCTATGTTTTGTATGTGTAATTGTGATTGAATTGAGATGTGATTGGTAATGTATTGTAGGAGGGAAAATAAGGAAAGTTAGGGGAAATGCTGTCCAATCTTTGAGAGCATTTGATAGTTGTGTTATATGAAATATTGATGTTATATGTGCTAGTTTCACTTGCCTTCGGAAATTCCTGCTTGTGTAGGTCAATATTCATGTTAGGGTTTATAATTGGTTTTGGGAGCTATCTATTGGGTCAATTGAAGGGGCATTGTGGCCTCATTAGTTATGTGGTATATTTATGATTAGTAGGTGTAATTGTGGTAGATACAAAGGTTGGTTTAAAAGAGTAATTTCCGTTTTACCTTGTTTCTGGACCTAATTTGGACTGCCAATTTCTCTATGATTTAGACCGAAACGGCTTGTGGACAAAACATGAAAGTTATAGATATGTGAGTTAGCTATCTACCTGCAAAATTTCAGACCGTTTGGATCACTGTAGCCTATGAAATGACCGAAATACCCTTGACTGCCATAGACTCTGTTTCGCGGATAGTTTGCCACTTTCTCTGAGATTTCGATATTTGACCATGAAAATGTATCATTTGGCCTTAGAGATCTTCATAAGAAATGTTTGTATATGTCTTAGCTTCAAAACGCCATAAGATTCGTCTCAATCCGATAAGTATAGCTTCTGTTGTGTTTAAAATGCCGAAAGGTGTGTGGAACCTGATGTTTTTAGAATTCCTTTCGTTTGACATGATAATTGTGGTCTAGGGCTTGGACTTGAGCAAGGCAATGATGTGTAATGGATGAGATACATGAGCCGTGGTTGGTGAGTGATCCCTCACCTACTTCCAAAGTTACTTTCGAGCTAATTCTTGCTAATTCTTGCATTGGTTGTTCGATTGCATATCATTTGTGTATGTGCGTGTGCCATGACATAATTTGGCTCCAATGAGCTCTTGGAAAATCTTGTGCTTAGAACCAACGTCTCCACTACTGTCTACACGTTCTTTGGACCACGATGGCTCCATATCTCTGTTTAGCTGTTACCTGATCTAAATGAGCATTGGATATTTAAGTACAAGAACTTTACTGGCTCACATGGGCAATAAATGTACACTCGATTACTGCATCATGACATCATCTAAATGCTTTATTATGAAATATTCTTGATTGTTGATTTTATTGGACACTCGCTGAGCTTCTAGCTCACCCCAATTGTTTTCTTTTCCCCACAGGGATCGAGGCAAAGGAAGCACGTGTAATTAGTTGCTAATGTATCTGGAAGATTATCGTATGTATATTTTGTTTTTGATTCACTTGTGGTATTTATATTCGTGGAACTTGGGAAAATGTTATTTCGTTTATTATTGAGCTTGTACCCTAGGTTATTGGATGTGATGATTCATCTTGTGTAATTTTGGGCTTGTTTAAATATTTGGAATTGAATCGGATGTATATATGTGTTCCACGCTTGGGAATTAGTTTCCGCTTCGCTTATGAGAATTATTCTTGGAGAATTTGATGTTTTATTTGAGATGTACCTTGTAATTTGTTTGAGGACTGTGGTGAGTGAGTGAGTCCTGGCGAGAGTTGGCAGGTGGTCCGCTAAACCCTTTGGTTCGCCTTAGGGGGAGGTGGGGCCGTCACAGTTGGTATCACAGCTTAGGTTTCAGATCTCTGAAGTGTATCCTAGGCTTAAAGTTTAGGATGCCTGACCGTGGGATTAATTTGAATAATATGTGAACGAGGATCTATTGGGTCCTAAGGGCTAAAGAAATTGATTGACCGAGAGTTTCTTACTTGGGACTTGTAGAAATAAAATTGAGGAATTAGGTGATGTTATATTGAAGGAAAATAAGGGATGAGAGCTTAGTAGTGAATGATTGGACGAATTTGAATTATCATTATACTTCTTGAACGTGTGTAAAGAATTGAGGTAATTATTAGTACTGGCTATGGAGGATAAGAGACCGAGATTTGATGGTCAAACTCCATGTATGATGATTTTGAACCAAGATAAAAGAGTATCAAAGGAATAAATGGCGAGGCATGCCTGTTGTGTTTTCAATCACCGCTAGGGATGAACTTCTTGAACTAAACCCTCTCTGGTGGGGTATTGCCTGTTGTGTTTTCAAACTCCACCAGGGATGAAATTTTGAACAAAGGTTCTTTGGCGAGGTATAGCCGTTGTGCTAACTTGTTGTGTTGTTCAGCACCGCCAGGGGCGAAAATTTGCATCTGAGGTTCTCTGGTTAAGCATAGCCGTTGTGCTAGCTTGTTGTGTTGTCCCGCACCACCAGGGACAAATTTCTGAAACGTTCTGGTGAAGTATAGCTGAGTGCTAGCTTGTTGTGTATTCAAGCACCACCAGGGGTAATTTCCGATCTGAGACCTCGCTATGTCCTGAATTTCATCCAAATATCTGGGACTTTAAGTCAACTTCGAGTCTTTTGCATGTTTTATCTAGCTACTCGATTAACTACCTCTTGGATCGTGATTATTTGATCAGTTGGATTGAGGTGCTTCTTAGTACTTGAATGTGATAAGTGGGATTAGAGTGATTCTTGGTACGTGACTGACTTTTGAGGGCTATTTTGATTTGATTAGTGCAAGTTGGAATGTCGAGGACGACATTTTTTTAAGGAGGGGAGTTTGTGACGCCCGAAAGAAGAAGAAAAGGGAAAGATTCCTGTGAACAGTGTTTTTTGCTCAATCCGGCCGCATATCCAGCCAGTTTCTGGCCGGATTGGTTGGCTCATTTGAAAAAAAATTGAGAAGCCTCTGCCTTGAATCCGGCTGGATATCCGGCCAGATTCTGGCCGGATTCTGTCGTGGCCAGCTTTTCTTAGCGATTAAGTCTTCATTTTTTGACTATATTTGGGGTTCAAAAACCCTCTTTTCTTCATTTCCAACTGACCGAACCTCTTGAGGAGTAAAAGGAAAGAGAGAAACTCCTTTTTTCTCTTTGATTCATTCACCAAAACTTGAGGGGTTTCTTCCAATTTCGATAATCTACTCCGATTAACTTCACATGCAAGGTGATAGCAAGCTAAGGGTGGAAAGTTTTGGGAAGAAAAAGGGGTTTGTTTTGCTTGTTTCAAGGTGTTGGAAGGTATAATCCTTAGAGGCCTTCTTTTATGGTTTAAATCTTGTGATTAAGCTATTGATCTTGATGATTTATGGATATTCTTGTGATTTGGAAGTGGGATGATGATATTTGCTAATTTCTAGATTTTATTTAAGTTATTTCATCTTTGATTTGGTATGTATGTGATTAGTAGAAGTTATTCTAGTGTTAAGGTTGATTAGAGATGTTATATATCCTATTTTGTGGATGATTTCATGAATTTAAGTAGAGTTGGATTAGTGAATTTTCTGATTTTATATGATAATTGTTGATTAGCCTTGGAATGATAGCTTGAGATAGTGTAAAATGGAGCCTTTGTGTGTTGGTTATGGTTAATTGCAGAAAATTTTAGATTTTGTGTGGAAATTTCAGTTCTAGGGGTTTAAAATGGGGCTTTCTTGTGATTAGTATTGGAGCTCTTAATTGGCTCAAGTGTAAGGGTATTGTAGCCCTAATTAGATGTGTTTTATATAGTCTATGTTTTGTATGTGTAATTGTGATTGAATTGAGATGTGATTGGTAATGTATTGTAGGAGGGAAAATAAGGAAAGTAAGGGGAAATGCTGTCCAATCTTTGAGAGCATTTGATAGTTGTGTTATATGAAATATTGATGTTATATGGGCTAGTTTCACTTGCCTCCGAAAATTCCTGCTTGTGTAGGTCAATATTCATGTTCGGGTTTATAATTGGTTTTGGGAGCTATCTATTGGGTCAATTGAAGGGGCATTGTGGCCTCATTAGTTATGTGGTATATCTTATGATTAGTAGGTGTAATTGTGGTAGATACAAAGGTTGGTTTAAAAGAGTAATTTCCGTTTTACCTTGTTTCTGGACCTAATTTGGACTGCCAATTTCTCTATGATTTAGACCGAACCGGCTTGTGGACAAAACATGAAAGTTATAGATATGTGAGTTAGCTATCTACCTGCAAAATTTCAGACCGTTTGGATCATGTAGCCTATGAAATGACCGAAATATCCTTGACTGCCATAGACTCTGTTTCGCGGATAGTTTGCCACTTTCTCTGAGATTTCGATATTTGACCATGAAAATGTATGATTTGGCCTTAGAGATCTTCATAAGAAATGTTTGTATATGCTTTAGCTTCAAAACGCCATAAGATTCGTCTCAATCCGATAAGTATAGCTTCTGTTGTGTTTAAAATGCCGAAAGGTGTGTGGAACCTGATGTTTTTAGAATTCCTTTCGTTTGACATGATAATTGTGGTCTAGGGCTTGGACTTGAGCAAGGCAATGATGTGTAATGGATGAGATGCATGAGCCGTGGTTGGTGAGTGATCCCTCAACTACTTCCAAAGTTACTTTCGAGCTAATTTTTGCTAATTCTTGCATTGGTTGTTCGATTGCATATCATTTGTGTATGTTCGTGTGCCATGACATAATTTGGCTCCAATGAGCTCTTGGAAAATCTTGTGCTTAGAACCAACGTCTCCACTACTGTCTACACGTTCTTTGGACCACGATGTCTCCTTATCTCTGTTTATCTGTTACCTGATCTAAATGAGCGTTGGATATTTAAGTACAAGAACTTTATTGGCTCACATGGGCAATAAATGTACACTCGATTACTGCATCATGACATCATCTAAATGCTTTATTATGAAATATTCTTGATTGTTGATTTTACTGGACACTCGCTGAGCTTCTAGCTCACCCCCAATTGTTTTCTTCTCCCCACAGGGATCGAGGCAAAGGAAACACGTGTAATGAGTTGCTAATGTATCTGGAAGATTATCTTATGTATATTTTGTTTTTGATTCACTTGTGGTATTTATATTCGTGGAACTTGGGAAAATGTTATTTCGTTTATTATTGAGCTTGTACCTTAGGCTATTGGATGTGATGATTCATCTTGTGTAATTTTGGGCTTGTTTAAATATTTGGAATTGAATCGGATGTATATATGTGTTCCACGCTTGGGAATTAGTTTCCGCTTCGCTTATGAGATGTAATTCTTGGAGAATTTGATGTATTATTTGAGATGTACCTTGTAATTTGTTTGAGGACTGTAGTGAGTGAGTGAGTCCTGGCGAGAGAGTTGGGCAGGTGGTCCGCTAAACCCTTTGGTTCGCCTTAGGGGGAGGTGGGGCCGTCACAGTTGGTATCACAGCTTAGGTTTCAGATCTCTGTAGTGTATCCTAGGCTTAAAGTTTAGGACGCCTGACCGTGGGATTAATTTGAATAATATGTGAACGAGGATCTATTGGATCCTAAGGGCTAAAGAAATTGATTGACTGAGAGTTTCTTACTTGGGACTTGTAGAAATAAAATTGAGGAATTAGGTGATGTTATATTGAAGGAAAATATGGGATGAGAGCTTAGTAGTGAAAGATTGGACGAATTTGAATTATCATTATACTTGTAAGTGTGTAAAGAATTGAGGTAATTATTAGTACTGGCTATGGAGGATAAGAGACCGAGATTTGATGGTCAAACTCCATGTATGATGATTTTGAACCAAGATAAAAGAGTATCAAAGGAATAAAATGCATTTTCCCGCCCATTTACCTCCTAGAGAATTTCTGCTTTGAAATTCTAAAGAAAAACTGGGATGTACTAGTTTATTTTCAAACGATGATTGAAAATAATATATATATGCTTTAAGAATGTATAATTTTCCGATTTTGGTAAATATGTGAATTTTACTTGAATTTCAAATTTGAAAATTTGTGAATAACTGATGAGTTGAATTTTGTATATGATGGGCTGATACAAGGTTAAAATTTTCTAAACAAAGTTTTTCCCCCTTGATAGTACACTGGTGTATTCTCATACTTGAATTTGTCTATGCTTTATATTATGTTTTAAAATCCTTGGTTTTCAAGAGGAATGAGCCTATCTTTAGGTGCACGGACTGAGGGAACTTTGGGATATAGAGTAACCGCATTCAAGAGCACGAAGTTAGTGTGAATTGATTTGGTTTCCATTTGACACGTAAGTTAGCAAGTTGTACTTATTTCTTGGATTTGAACTTGGAGCTTGAGACTTTAACTATAAAATCCTAAGACTGGTTATTCGTGGAGATAATGGTGCTCTGGCTGGTGGCTTGTTTATTAAAGATTTTGAACTTCTAATGGATAACCTTTGGTATCAGCTTGTGTTATGGTTTGATTGGATCTAATTTCGTAAAGGCATGTGATCTGATTGAAATTAGTGATATTTGCACTAATATTGAAAGTGGTACGCGTAATATATGGCTTTGATTTTCGTTTAAGAGCGTACAGTATGAGTCGTGAAGTTTCTTAGTTTGAATTCTTGCACTTGAGTACTCGGTACTTTTCCTGAGGAAATGCTCGTGAATTTTGGACGGAACATGGTTTAATGTATGATGATGTGAATAGAAATTATAAGTGAGTTTGAAATAAGTTACAATGGCACAAACTAGAGCACAGAGGACTTTGTATTGTACTCGAGACTTAACCGAAGGAGGAGATTGAAAGAATGACTTGGACTTGTCCAATAAGTGTTTGGCTAAGGTTTTGATAGATTATGGTGGTGGCCGGAATTGTTGAGGAATTTTAGTTTTTGCATCCTTCTTCTAGTCTTCCTGTTTGATTAAAGTTGCACTACCTGATTTGTAAGTGTTGGGATTTGAGATGCTTGAACTGCCTGAGACCGACTAGACTGAGCTTACTTGAGACTTGACCTTGTTTAGGCGAGTGTGCTTTTACGTACACTTAATGACCTGACTTGCCTGAATATAGGGTATCTCTTTTATGCATGAGTAAGTAGCGTGAGGCGTATGTGACCTGTCAGTGGACTTGAGTTGATACGTTCCTCGATCAACACGTTTCGAGACACGTAGCACGTTTGCCCAAATATCTAGCGAGGATGTCCAACGCTTGGAATTGCGGGATCTAGAACCAAACGGACGAC
This sequence comes from Coffea eugenioides, assembly GCF_003713205.1. Lineage (NCBI taxonomy): Eukaryota > Viridiplantae > Streptophyta > Magnoliopsida > Gentianales > Rubiaceae > Coffea > Coffea eugenioides. The sequence goes on from NW_020863865.1 coordinate 110,697, forward strand.
ACGATTTGATTCAAGACGGTAGACGACACTCCGATGAAGGTGAATACTCCAGGGGAATAGGTCGGTAGAACAATCTAGGACAGGACGCAAGACTGCTCAAAACCCTTGCCAAAGCAAGTAAAGGGGTCGAATCTCTCTCTCAAGAAGAATCGAAAATATGCAAAACTTTATTGATAAAACGTCTCCCCTTTATGCTTACAAAGTAAGCCTTTATATAGGCAAAACTAATGAATAATATCGCAAGGCTAGATGGTCGGCCACTCTTTGGACAAGGTGGGCCGACCCATGGACTCAATAAAAAGGGCCTAGTGGTTCGGCCATCCTTAGACAAAGGTGGGCCGAATCCATGGCTAACAAAAGGACTAATCTAAACTTAAGACTCCTAACACTAAGGCTTAAGGCCCTATTCGGCCAACTCACTTGGAGGCCCACTTGACTCTTCATGGCTTGGATCATGGTGTAGATAACTTGACTCTTCATGGGCTTGGATCATGGTGTAGATAACTTGATTGTCTCCTTCCAAGCCTTCAATATCTCTATGAAAGCCTTGAGTCAGGGCCGCCATCCATCTCGCTATCCATGCACACATCAGTCCCCTCCTCTTGAGAAGGATTTGTCCTCAAATCTGGATGGAGATGAATGATACTAACAAGAGATAGTAGTATGACAACTCAAATCGATAGTGCGTTTGGAAGTCAGCCACGTTGGGAACAAATGAAAGGTCACGAGCCAAGTTAAATGTCGTTTGGTCAGCTTCATTAGGCTCTCAAACAAGGACATGCGCCAAGATAGGAAAGAGCTTGTGTAAGGCTCGCGAAACTTCCAGGTAGCAATCCAAAGCGCTCTAATCATCCTTCGGCCATGCATTGTTATAGTGTCACCATTCTCATGCACAAGATAAGGATCTTCAGAATGATGCTCATGGGAGCAAGAGAAATTCCAAATCGGGTTTGTCAAGGTGGTATGACTCGTCCCTGGTTGTTGCTGATTTGGCACAACTTGCCTATTTGGAGGTGAAACATTGAACCAATCGGGTTGCACTTCCCTAGAAGTACGAACCAGTGATGTAAGACCAACGTTCGGATCTTTATTGACACATTTGTGGGTATCACCCGACAAAAGTGGCAGCAATGAAGTGAGACGCACTCCATACGAATCATATGAATTTGTGCAAGTTGGAGTTGGTGAAGTAAGCTCGTGGTGACCAGCTTTTGGACATGTGAAGAAGCACGAACATGCTCCACTTTCAGCAGGAATAAGCACGAAATCGGGTTGCAAGTCCTTAACCATAGTTGGAAAATTTTGGACAGTATTACAACCTACAAAAACAAAATAACCTTCAACTTGAAGCAATTCGGAAATCGGGTAAAGAACTAATGGTACATTATTAACTAGATGGTAAGAAGGTGTAGAGCAAGATGGAAATGAGAAAACTCCCTTTGACACTTCAATATTCCTTCTACCAATTGATTCAACTTGAGATGCCAGTGCTAGTCCTTTACACTTCTCTTTAACACCTACATGAGAGCGACAAGAGTTAGTGCTAGTATCATGCTCAAAATAAGGCAAAGGTGAGGAATAAACCATAGGTAGAGAACAAGCAGTAGAATCTAAAATTTCCCTTTTAAGACGAGCTCGAATCAATCCTCCAATGGTGTGGACGGGTTTGAGTTGACATGGTTCCATGAATTGAGACCAAAGAGATTTAGCTCCTAGAAGACAAACTCCATGGAAACTCGCAAAGTGTCCAAGTGACATGGGAATGGAACATGCCATGACCAACTCTACTTGACTTTGTTTAATCTGCACAAAAGAAGAGGTACTAAACAAAACACATGTTAGCTTGTTAGCAAACAACACGTCCAGACTTTCAACTTTTGCGAACATGGCCAACTCCTCCTCTTTACTCATCAATAAGGCCAAACTATTCTTGCCTTTTCCCACTCCATTTGTCTCGGACCATTGTCCATTCATTGCACTTGAGTTCGGATTATGTTCATGGCTTAGTTGCATCTCATTCATAGAGGGCTCTTCAATCGACGAGGGACTAGGATGAATATTTCCTTTGTTACCACCAGTCGACACATGATTAAGTTGCTCCAAGTGGGAATCCCATACTTGGCTAAGTCTTTCCATCATAGAATCAATCAATGCATTAGTCCGACTTCGGAATTTATCCTTTGATTCACGAAGCTTTGACTCAATTCGAGAATTCTCAAACTCCTCGTCTTGATTGTCAAGACACTTCTTAGATGCACCTCGTTTGCTTGAAGTTGACCTCGATTTAGATGCTCTACGCAGACTTCTTTGGTCCTTCTCACACTCATCACAATCTTGTTTATACCTTTCATATACACACAAAGCACGGTGGCGTTGCATCTCCTCCCGGAGTGAATGATACCCATGTTGTGAACTGGATTGCATGGAACTAGAGTACTTGTGAGTAGGCATCTTGAGACCCCTCCTCTTGAAAGGCTCATTCTCCAAGAATTCTTGGTTGTATCGGTAAGATGCAACTTCTCTAGGCATGAGTGCGTGACCTGCCAAAATGGTAAGCAAAGAAAAGGAGATTCCTCACGTCACACAAGCTCACGTGTATGTGCTCATCCCTCGTGTATCTCTCGAAGCGTTCTAATGGACTTACCAAATACCTTTACCTGTTGGATTAGGTAGTTGAGAAATGCTGCTCAAGTCCAACAACCGTTACCAACCTTTCCACAAGTGTAACCACAAGAATGTAGGAGAAAAAGTAGGAAAGTGTTCCTAAAATCTTGGAGAAAATATAGGAGCAAATGTAGGAGAAAATGTAGGAAAGTTTCCTAAAATCTAGGAAGAGAATATAGGAGATTTTCCTAAAGTGGATGAGAGAATATAGGAGAGTTTCCTAAAGTGGATGAGAGAATATAGGAAAGGTCCTAAAAATGGATGAGAGAATTTTAGGTGAGTTTCCTAAAAATGGATGAGAGAATTTAGGAAAGTTTCCAAAAAAATGGATGAGAGAGTTTAGGAAAATTTTCTAAAAATGGATGAGAGAATTTAGGAAAGTTTCCAAAAAAATGGATGAGAGAATTTAGGAAAGTTTCCTAAAAATAGATGAGAAACCTTAGGAAAGTTTCCAAAAAAAATAGATGAGAGAGTTTGGGAAAGTTTCCTAAAAAGGTAGGAGAGAGAGTGTCCAAGTGAGTACAAAGAGTTATCCAAGTGCTTTACTTAGTTTCCTAATTGATTTTGGAAACAAGTTAGTTTTTGGAAACCCCTTTGAAAATCCTTTTCCTCTTGAACAACTTTTGGTAATCTTCTTGAAACAACTTTTGGTAACCTTCTTGAAACAACCTTTGGTAATCTTCTTGAAACAACTTTTGGTAACTTCCAAATTCTACTCCAAGAAAGATTACACAAATCAGATTTGGTTCCCTATTCAAAACAATTCGATTGCCACTTTCTTTCCTTTCCTTTTTTTTTTCTTGCCAACCGATTCCTCTTTTCTTTCTTTTTCTTTTCGTTTTTGTTTTCTGTTTTTTTTTTCTTGACTACAACTATCAACCACGACACAAAACAAGGAAGTCCACAAATAATAACTACCAAAAACTCCAAGATCTTTCAAGAACTTTCAAGGAAGTTGTCAGGAACTTCAGAAATTTCAAGATTGTGGTCAAGAATTCAAGAAGCTCAAGATTATTGTAAGTTCTCTTCAAGATTCACAAAATTCCAACAAGTTTTGCCAAAATCCAGATTTGAAAACCAAGTAAACAAGTTGGATAACACAAACAACAAGGCTGGACAGATTTGTATTCGGATGAACAGTATCTATGAACAGTACGATGAACAGTGTCAGGGTGAACAGTCGGTGAACAGTGACTATTTTTTTTTTTTGAACAAGGCAGCGGAAAGTACTAAGAATTCTACGACACAACTACGAAAAATATGGATATAACGAAAGATACCTCTACCAAAGCTCTGAAGCCAACTGATACGTTCCTCGATCAACACGTTTCGAGACACGTAGCACGTTTGCCCAAGGATCTAGCGAGGATGTCCAACGCTTGGAATTGCGGGATCTAGAACCAAACGGACGACACGATTTGATTCAAGACGGTAGACGACACTCCGATGAAGGTGAATACTCCAGGGGAATAGGTCGGTAGAACAATCTAGGACAGGACGCAAGACTGCTCAAAACCCTTGCCAAAGCAAGTAAAGGGGTCGAATCTCTCTCTCAAGAAGAATCGAAAATATGCAAAACTTTATTGATAAAACGTCTCCCTTTATGCTTACAAAGGAAGCCTTTATATAGGCAAAACTAACGAAACCCTAATATCGCAAGGCTAGAGGGTCGGCCACTCTTTGGACAAGGTGGGCCGACCCATGGACTCAATAAAAAGGGCCTAGTGGTTCGGCCATCCTTAGACAAAGGTGGGCCGAATCCATGGCTAACAAAAGGACTAATCTAAACTTAAGACTCCTAACACTAAGGCTTATGGCCCTATTCGGCCAACTCACTTGGAGGCCCACTTGACTCTTCATGGCTTGGATCATGGTGTAGATAACTTGACTCTTCATGGGCTTGGATCATGGTGTAGATAACTTGATTGTCTCCTTCCAAGCCTTCAATATCTCTATGAAAGCCTTGAGTCAGGGCCGCCATCCATCTCGCTATCCATGCACACATCATGAGTACTGTGACTCCTTGAGAATATGAACTGCTGGACATAGGTTAGGCGAGTGTGTCCTTACTCGTACTCATGCTCCTTGAACTTGAAATTGAACATGAACCTATGCTCTTATTCCTACTCGTGCACCATGAACCTGAAGTAATTGGCTCTGCTTTTGAACTTATTCGTTTGAACCCTGCTTTTGAACTTATTTGTTTTCGTGTGATTGTAGACCGGCTACTACTCTTCGGTAGCGGTTGAACTGAACCCCTCTGGCGAGGCATTACCTGTTGTGTTTTCAAGCACCTCCATTCTTTTGGCGAGGCATGCCTGTTGTGTTTTCAATCACCGCTAGGGATGAACTTCTTGAACTAAATCCTCTCTGGTGGGGTATTGCCTGTTGTGTTTTCAAGCACCGCCATTCTTTTGGCGAGGCATGCCTGTTGTGTTTTCAATCACCGCTAGGGATGAACTTCTTGAACTAAACCCTCTCTGGTGGGGTATTGCCTGTTGTGTTTTCAAACTCCACCAGGGATGAAATTTTGAACTGAGGCTCTTTGGCGAGGTATAGCCGTTGTGCTAACTTGTTGTGTTGTCCAGCACCGCCAGGGGCGAAAATTTGCATCTGAGGTTCTCTGGTGAAGCATAGCCGTTGTGCTAGCTTGTTGTGTTGTCCCGCACCACCAGGGACAAATTCCTGAAACGTTCTGGTGAAGTATAGCTGAGCGCTAGCTTGTTGTGTATTCAAGCACCACCAGGGGTAATTTCCGATCTGAGACCTCGCTATGTCCTGAATTTCATCCAAATATCTGGGACTTTAAGTCTAACTTCGAGTCTTTTGCATGTTTTATCTAGCTACTCGATTAACTACCTCTTGGATCGTGATTATTTGATCAGTTGGATTGAGGTGCTTCTTAGTACTTGAATGTGATAAGTGGGATTAGAGTGATTCTTGGTACGTGACTGACTTTTGAGGGCTATTTTGATTTGATTAGTGCAAGTTGGAATGTCGAGGGCGACATTTTTTTAAGGAGGGGAGTTTGTGACGCCCGAAAGAAGAAGAAAAGGGAAAGATTCCTGTGAACAGTGTTTTCTGCTCAATCCGGCCGCATATCCAGCCAGTTTCTGGCCGGATACTTGGCCGGATTGGTTGGCTCATTTGAAAAAAAATTGAGAAGCCTCTGCCTTGAATCCGGCCGACTATCCGGCTGGATTTCCGGCCAGATTCTAGCCGGATTCTGTCGTGGCCAGCTTTTCTTAGCGATTAAGTCTTCACTTTTTGACTATAATTGGGGTTCAAAAACCCTCTTTTCTTCATTTCCAACTGACCGAACCTCTTGAGGAGTAAAAGGAAAGAGAGAAACTCCATTTTTCTCTTTGATTCATTCACCAAAACTTGAGGGGTTTCTTCCAATTTCGATAATCTACTCCGATTAACTTCACATGCAAGGTGATAGCAAGCTAAGGGTGGAAAGTTTTGGGAAGAAAAAGGGGTTTGTTTTGCTTGTTTCAAGGTGTTGGAAGGTATAATCCTTAGAGGCCTTCTTTTATGGTTTAAATCTTGTGATTAAGCTATTGATCTTGATGATTTATGGATATTCTTGTGATTTGGAAGTGGGATGATGATATTTGCTAATTTCTAGATTTTATTTAAGTTATTTCATCTTTGATTTGGTATGTATGTGATTAGTAGAAGTTATTCTAGTGTTAAGGTTGATTAGAGATGTTATATATCCTATTTTGTGGATGATTTCATGATTTTAAGTAGAGTTGGATTAGTGAATTTTCTGATTTTATATGATAATTGTTGATTAGTCTTGGAATGATAGCTTGAGATAGTGTAAAATGGAGCCTTTGTGTGTTGGTTGTGGTTAATTGCGGAAAATTTTAGATTTTGTGTGGAAATTTCAGTTCTAGGGGTTTAAAATGGGGCTTTCTTGTGATTAGTATTGGAGCTCTTAATTGGCTCAAGTGTAAGGGTATTGTAGCCCTAATTAGATGTGTTTTTATAGTCTATGTTTTGTATGTGTAATTGTGATTGAATTGAGATGTGATTGGTAATGTATTGTAGGAGGGAAAATAAGGAAAGTAAGGGAAATGCTGTCCAATCTTTGAGAGCATTTGATAGTTGTGTTATATGAAATATTGATGTTATTATGTGCTAGTTTCACTTGCCCTCCGAAAATTCCTGCTTGTGTAGGTCAATATTCATGTTCGGGTTTATAATTGGTTTTGGGAGCTATCTATTGGGTCAATTGAAGGGGCATTGTGGCCTCATTAGTTATGTGGTATATCTTATGATTAGTAGGTGTAATTGTGGTAGATACAAAGGTTGGTTTAAAAGAGTAATTTCCGTTTTACCTTGTTTCTTGGACCTAATTTGGACTGCCAATTTCTCTATGATTTAGACCGAACCGGCTTGTGGACAAAACATGAAAGTTATAGATATGTGAGTTAGCTATCTACCTGCAAAATTTCAGACCGTTTGGATCACTGTAGCCTATGAAATGACCGAAATATCCTTGACTGCCATAGACTCTGTTTCGCGGATAGTTTGCCACTTTCTCTGAGATTTCGATATTTGACCATGAAAATGTATGATTTGGCCTTAGAGATCTTCATAAGAAATGTTTGTATATGCTTTAGCTTCAAAACGCCATAAGATTCGTCTCAATCCGATAAGTATAGCTTCTGTTGTGTTTAAAATGCCGAAAGGTGTGTGGAACCTGATGTTTTTAGAATTCCTTTCGTTTGACATGATAATTGTGGTCTAGGGCTTGGACTTGAGCAAGGCAATGATGTGTAATGGATGAGATGCATGAGCCGTGGTTGGTGAGTGATCCCTCAACTACTTCCAAAGTTACTTTCGAGCTAATTTTTGCTAATTCTTGCATTGGTTGTTCGATTGCATATCATTTGTGTATGTGCGTGTGCCATGACATAATTTTGGCTCCAATGAGCTCTTGGAAAATCTTGTGCTTAGAACCAACGTCTCCACTACTGTCTACACGTTCTTTGGACCACGATGTCTCCTTATCTCTGTTTATCTGTTACCTGATCTAAATGAGCGTTGGATATTTAAGTACAAGAACTTTATTGGCTCACATGGGCAATAAATGTACACTCGATTACTGCATCATGACATCATCTAAATGCTTTATTATGAAATATTCTTGATTGTTGATTTTACTGGACACTCGCTGAGCTTCTAGCTCACCCCCAATTGTTTTCTTCTCCCCACAGGGATCGAGGCAAAGGAAACACGTGTAATGAGTTGCTAATGTATCTGGAAGATTATCTTATGTATATTTTGTTTTTGATTCACTTGTGGTATTTATATTCGTGGAACTTGGGAAAATGTTATTTCGTTTATTATTGAGCTTGTACCCTAGGTTATTGGATGTGATGATTCATCTTGTGTAATTTTGGGCTTGTTTAAATATTTGGAATTGAATCGGATGTATATATGTGTTCCACGCTTGGGAATTAGTTTCCGCTTCGCTTATGAGATGTAATTCTTGGAGAATTTGATGTATTATTTGAGATGTACCTTGTAATTTGTTTGAGGACTGTAGTGAGTGTTGAGTCCTGGCGAGAGTTGGGCAGGTGGTCCGCTAAACCCTTTGGTTCGCCTTAGGGGAGGGGGGGCCGTCACAGTTGTATCACAGCTTAGGTTTCAGATCTCTGTAGTGTATCCTAGGCTTAAAAGTTTAGGACGCCTGACCGTGGGATTAATTTGAATAATATGTGAACGAGGATCTATTGGATCCTAAGGGCTAAAGAAATTGATTGACTGAAGAGTTTCTTACTTGGGACTTGTAGAAATAAAATTGAGGAATTAGGTGATGTTATATTGAAGGAAAATATGGGGATGAGAGCTTAGTAGTGAAAGATTGGACGAATTTGAAATTATCATTATATACTTTGTAAGTGTGTAAAGAATTGAGGTAATTATTAGTTTAACTGGCTATGGAGGATAAGAGACCGAGATTTGATGGTCAAACTCCATGTATGATGATTTTGAACCAAGATAAAAGAGTTCAAAGGAATAAAATGCATTTTCCGCCCATTTACCTCCTAGAGAATTTCTGCTTTGAAATTCTAAAGAAAAACTGGGATGTACTAGTTTATTTTCAAACGATGATTGAAAATAATATATATATGCTTTAAGAATGTATAATTTTCGATTTTGGTAAATATGTGAATTTTACTTGAATTTCAAATTTGAAAATTTGTGAATAACTGATGAGTTGAAATTTGTATATGATGGGCTGATACAAGGTTAAAATTTTCTAAACAAAGTTTTTCCCCCTTGATAGTACACTGGTGTATTCTCATACTTTGAATTTGTCTATGCTTTATATTATGTTTTAAAATCCTTGGTTTTCAAGAGGAATGAGCCTATCTTTAGGTGCACGACTGAGGAACTTTGAGATATAGAGTAACCGCATTCAAGAGCACGAAGTTAGTGTGAATTGATTTGGTTTCATTTGACACGTAAGTTAGCAAGTTGTACTTATTTCTTGGATTTGAACTTGGAGCTTGAGACTTTAACTATAAAATCCTAAGACTGGTTATTCGTGGAGATAATGGTGCTCTGGCTGGTGGCTTGTTTATTAAAGATTTTGAACTTCTAATGGATAACCTTTGGTATCAGCTTGTGTTATGGTTTGATTGGATCTAATTTCGTAAAGGCAAGTGATCTGATTGAAATTAGTGATATTTGCACTAATATTGAAAGTGGTACGCGTAATATATGGCTTTGATTTTCGTTTAAGAGCGTACAGTATGAGTCGTGAAGTTTCTTAGTTTGAATTCTTGCACTTGAGTACTTGGTACTTTTCCTGAGGAAATGCTCGTGAATTTTGGACGGAACATGGTTTAATGTATGATGATGTGAATAGAAATTATAAGTGAGTTTGAAATAAGTTACAATGGCACAAACTAGAGCACAGAGGACTTTGTATTGTACTCGAGACTTAACCGAAGGAGGAGATTGAAAGAATGACTTGGACTTGTCCAATAAGTGTTTGGCTAAGGTTTTGATAGATTATGGTGGTGGCCGGAATTGTTGAGGAATTTTAGTTTTTGCATCCTTCTTCTAGTCTTCCTGTTTGATTAAAGTTGCACTACCTGATTTGTAAGTGTTGGGATTTGAGATGCTTGAACTGCCTGAGACCGACTAGACTGAACTTACTTGAGACTTGACCTTGTTTAGGCGAGTGTGCTTTTACGTACACTTAATGACCTGACTTGCCTGAATATAGGGTATCTCTTTTATGCATGAGTAAGTAGCGTGAAGCGTATGTGACCTGTGAGTGGACTTGAGTACTGTGACTCCTTGAGAATATGAACTGCTGGACATAGGTTAGGCGAGTGTGTCCTTACTCGTACTCATGCTCCTTGAACTTGAAATTGAACATGAACCTATGCTCTTATTCCTACTCGTGCACCATGAACCTGAAGTAATTGGCTCTGCTTTTGAACTTATTCGTTTGAACCCTGCTTTTGAACTTATTTGTTTTCGTGTGATTGTAGACCGGCTACTACTCTTCGGTAGCGGTTGAACTGAACCCCTCTGGCGAGGCATTACCTGTTGTGTTTTCAAGCACCTCCATTCTTTTGGCGAGGCATGCCTGTTGTGTTTTCAATCACCGCTAGGGATGAACTTCTTGAACTAAATCCTCTCTGGTGGGGTATTGCCTGTTGTGTTTTCAAGCACCGCCATTCTTTTGGCGAGCATGCCTGTTGTGTTTTCAATCACCGCTAGGGATGAACTTCTTGAACTAAACCCTCTTGCCTGGCTAGGGATGAACTTTCTTGAACTAAACCCTCTCTGGTGGGTATGCCTTGTTTGTGTTTTCAAACTCCACCAGGGATGAAATTTTGAACTGAGGGTTCTTTGGCGAGGTATAGCCGTTGTGCTAACTTGTTGTGTTGTCCAGCACCGCCAGGGGCGAAAATTTGCATCTGAGGTTCTCTGGTGAAGCATAGCCGTTGTGCTAGCTTGTTGTGTTGTCCCGCACCACCAGGGACAAATTCCTGAAACGTTCTGGTGAAGTATAGCTGAGTGCTAGCTTGTTGTGTATTCAAGCACCACCAGGGGTAATTTCCGATCTGAGACCTCGCTATGTCCTGAATTTCATCCAAATATCTGGGACTTTAAGTCTAACTTCGAGTCTTTTGCATGTTTTATCTAGCTACTCGATTAACTACCTCTTGGATCGTGATTATTTGATCAGTTGGATTGAGGTGCTTCTTAGTACTTGAATGTGATAAGTGGGATTAGAGTGATTCTTGGTACGTGACTGACTTTTGAGGGCTATTTTGATTTGATTAGTGCAAGTTGGAATGTCGAGGGCGACATTTTTTTAAGGAGGGGAGTTTGTGACGCCCGAAAGAAGAAGAAAAGGGAAAGATTCCTGTGAACAGTGTTTTCTGCTCAATCCGGCCGCATATCCAGCCAGTTTCTGGCCGGATACTTGGCCGGATTGGTTGGCTCATTTGAAAAAAAATTGAGAAGCCTCTGCCTTGAATCCGGCCGACTATCCGGCTGGATTTCCGGCCAGATTCTAGCCGGATTCTGTCGTGGCCAGCTTTTCTTAGCGATTAAGTCTTCACTTTTTGACTATAATTGGGGTTCAAAAACCCTCTTTTCTTCATTTCCAACTGACCGAACCTCTTGAGGAGTAAAAGGAAAGAGAGAAACTCCATTTTTCTCTTTGATTCATTCACCAAAACTTGAGGGGTTTCTTCCAATTTCGATAATCTACTCCGATTAACTTCACATGCAAGGTGATAGCAAGCTAAGGGTGGAAAGTTTTGGGAAGAAAAAGGGGTTTGTTTTGCTTGTTTCAAGGTGTTGGAAGGTATAATCCTTAGAGGCCTTCTTTTATGCTTAAATCTTGTGATTAAGCTATTGATCTTGATGATTTATGGATATTCTTGTGATTTGGAAGTGGGATGATGATATTTGCTAATTTCTAGATTTTATTTAAGTTATTTCATCTTTGATTTGGTATGTATGTGATTAGTAGAAGTTATTCTAGTGTTAAGGTTGATTAGAGATGTTATATATCCTATTTTGTGGATGATTTCATGATTTTAAGTAGAGTTTGGATTAGTGAATTTTCTGATTTTATATGATAATTGTTGATTAGTCTTGGAATGATAGCTTGAGATAGTGTAAAATGGAGCCTTTGTGTATTGGTTGTGGGTAATTGCGGAAAATTTTAGATTTTGTGTGGAAATTTCAGTTCTAGGGGTTTAAAATGGGGCTTTCTTGTGATTAGTATTGGAGCTCTTAATTGGCTCAAGTGTAAGGGTATTGTAGCCCTAATTAGATGTGTTTTATAGTCTATGTTTTGTATGTGTAATTGTGATTGAATTGAGATGTGATTGGTAATGTATTGTAGGAGGGAAAATAAGGAAAGTAAGGGGAAATGCTGTCCAATCTTTGAGAGCATTTGATAGTTGTGATATATGAAATATTGATGTTATATGTGCTAGTTTCACTTGCCTCCGAAAATTCCTGCTTGTGTAGGTCAATATTCATGTTCGGGTTTATAATTGGTTTTGGGAGCTATCTATTGGGTCAATTGAAGGGGCATTGTGGCCTCATTAGTTATGTGGTATATCTTATGATTAGTAGGTGTAATTGTGGTAGATACAAAGGTTGGTTTAAAGGAGTAATTTCCGTTTTACCTTGTTTCTGGACCTAATTTGGACTGCCAATTTCTCTATGATTTTAGACCGAACCGGCTTGTGGAAAAAACATGAAAGTTATAGATATGTGAGTTAGCTATCTACCTGCAAAATTTCAGACCGTTTGGATCAATGTAGCCTATGAAATGACCGAAATATCCTTGACTGCCATAGACTCTGTTTCGCGGATAGTTTGCCACTTTCTCTGAGATTTCGATATTTGACCATGAAAATGTATGATTTGGCCTTAGAGATCTTCATAAGAAATGTTTGTATATGCTTTAGCTTCAAAACGCCATAAGATTCGTCTCAATCCGATAAGTATAGCTTCTGTTGTGTTTAAAATGCCGAAAGGTGTGTGGAACCTGATGTTTTTAGAATTCCTTTCGTTTGACATGATAATTGTGGTCTAGGGCTTGGACTTGAGCAAGGCAATGATGTGTAATGGATGAGATGCATGAGCCGTGGTTGGTGAGTGATCCCTCAACTACTTCCAAAGTTACTTTCGAGCTAATTTTTGCTAATTCTTGCATTGGTTGTTCGATTGCATATCATTTGTGTATGTTCGTGTGCCATGACATAATTTGGCTCCAATGAGCTCTTGGAAAATCTTGTGCTTAGAACCAACGTCTCCACTACTGTCTACACGTTCTTTGGACCACGATGTCTCCTTATCTCTGTTTATCTGTTACCTGATCTAAATGAGCGTTGGATATTTAAGTACAAGAACTTTATTGGCTCACATGGGCAATAAATGTACACTCGATTACTGCATCATGACATCATCTAAATGCTTTATTATGAAATATTCTTGATTGTTGATTTTACTGGACACTCGCTGAGCTTCTAGCTCACCCCCAATTGTTTTCTTCTCCCCACAGGGATCGAGGCAAAGGAAACACGTGTAATGAGTTGCTAATGTATCTGGAAGATTATCTTATGTATATTTTGTTTTTGATTCACTTGTGGTATTTATATTCGTGGAACTTGGGAAAATGTTATTTCGTTTATTATTGAGCTTGTACCCTAGGTTATTGGATGTGATGATTCATCTTGTGTAATTTTGGGCTTGTTTAAATATTTGGAATTGAATCGGATGTATATATGTGTTCCACGCTTGGGAATTAGTTTCCGCTTCGCTTATGAGATGTAATTCTTGGAGAATTTGATGTATTATTTGAGATGTACCTTGTAATTTGTTTGAGGACTGTAGTGAGTGAGTGAGTCCTGGCGAGAGTTGGGCAGGTGGTCCGCTAAACCCTTTGGTTCGCCTTAGGGGGAGGTGGGGCCGTCACAGTTGGTATCACAGCTTAGGTTTCAGATCTCTGTAGTGTATCCTAGGCTTAAAGTTTAGGACGCCTGACCGTGGGATTAATTTGAATAATATGTGAACGAGGATCTATTGGATCCTAAGGGCTAAAGAAATTGATTGACTGAGAGTTTCTTACTTGGGACTTGTAGAAATAAAATTGAGGAATTAGGTGATGTTATATTGAAGGAAAATATGGGATGAGAGCTTAGTAGTGAAAGATTGGACGAATTTGAATTATCATTATACTTGTAAGTGTGTAAAGAATTGAGGTAATTATTAGTACTGGCTATGGAGGATAAGAGACCGAGATTTGATGGTCAAACTCCATGTATGATGATTTTGAACCAAGATAAAAGAGTATCAAAGGAATAAAATGCATTTTCCCGCCCATTTACCTCCTAGAGAATTTCTGCTTTGAAATTCTAAAGAAAAACTGGGATGTACTAGTTTATTTTCAAACGATGATTGAAAATAATATATATATGCTTTAAGAATGTATAATTTTCCGATTTTGGTAAATATGTGAATTTTACTTGAATTTCAAATTTGAAAATTTGTGAATAACTGATGAGTTGAATTTTGTATATGATGGGCTGATACAAGGTTAAAATTTTCTAAACAAAGTTTTTCCCCCTTGATAGTACACTGGTGTATTCTCATACTTGAATTTGTCTATGCTTTATATTATGTTTTAAAATCCTTGGTTTTCAAGAGGAATGAGCCTATCTTTAGGTGCACGGACTGAGGGAACTTTGGGATATAGAGTAACCGCATTCAAGAGCACGAAGTTAGTGTGAATTGATTTGGTTTCCATTTGACACGTAAGTTAGCAAGTTGTACTTATTTCTTGGATTTGAACTTGGAGCTTGAGACTTTAACTATAAAATCCTAAGACTGGTTATTCGTGGAGATAATGGTGCTCTGGCTGGTGGCTTGTTTATTAAAGATTTTGAACTTCTAATGGATAACCTTTGGTATCAGCTTGTGTTATGGTTTGATTGGATCTAATTTCGTAAAGGCATGTGATCGGATTGAAATTAGTGATATTTGCACTAATATTGAAAGTGGTACGCGTAATATATGGCTTTGATTTTCGTTTAAGAGCGTACAGTATGAGTCGTGAAGTTTCTTAGTTTGAATTCTTGCACTTGAGTACTCGATACTTTTCCTGAGGAAATGCTCGTGAATTTTGGACGGAACATGGTTTAATGTATGATGATGTGAATAGAAATTATAAGTGAGTTTGAAATAAGTTACAATGGCACAAACTAGAGCACAGAGGACTTTGTATTGTACTCGAGACTTAACCGAAGGAGGAGATTGAAAGAATGACTGGGACTTGTCCAATAAGTGTTTGGCTAAGGTTTTGATAGATTATGGTGGTGGCCGGAATTGTTGAGAAATTTTAGTTTTTGCATCCTCCTTCTAGTCTTCCTGTTTGATTAAAGTTGCACTGCCTGATTTGTAAGTGTTGGGATTTGAGATGCTTGAACTGCCTGAGACCGACTAGACTGAGCTTACTTGAGACTTGACCTTGTTTAGGCGAGTGTGCTTTTACGTACACTTAATGACCTGACTTGCCTGAATATAGGGTATCTCTTTTATGCATGAGTAAGTAGCGTGAGGCGTATGTGACCTGTGAGTGGACTTGAGTACTGTGACTCCTTGAGAATATGAACTGCTGGACATAGGTTAGGCGAGTGTGTCCTTACTCGTACTCATGCTCCTTGAACTTGAAATTGAACTTGAACCTATGCTCTTATTCGTACTCGTGCACCATGAACCTGAAGTAATTGGCTCTGCTTTTGAACTCATTTGTTTGAACCCTGCTTTGACCCTGCTTTTGAACTTATTTGTTCTAGTGTGATTGTAGACCGGCTACTACTCTTCGGTAGCGGTTGAACTGAACCCCTCTGGCGAGGCATTACCTGTTGTGTTTTCAAGCACCTCCATTCTTTTGGCGAGGCATGCCTGTTGTGTTTTCAATCACCGCTAGGGATGAACTTCTTGAACTAAATCCTCTCTGGTGGGGTATTGCCTGTTGTGTTTTCAAGCACCGCCATTCTTTTGGCGAGGCATGCCTGTTGTGTTTTCAATCACCGCTAGGGATGAACTTCTTGAACTAAACCCTCTCTGGTGGGGTATTGCCTGTTGTGTTTTCAAACTCCACCAGGGATGAAATTTTGAACTGAGGTTCTTTGGCGAGGTATAGCCGTTGTGCTAACTTGTTGTGTTGTCCAGCACCGCCAGGGGCGAAAATTTGCATCTGAGGTTCTCTGGTGAAGCATAGCCGTTGTGCTAGCTTGTTGTGTTGTCCCGCACCACCAGGGACAAATTCCTGAAACGTTCTGGTGAAGTATAGCTGAGTGCTAGCTTGTTGTGTATTCAAGCACCACCAGGGGTAATTTCCGATCTGAGACCTCGCTATGTCCTGAATTTCATCCAAATATCTGGGACTTTAAGTCTAACTTCGAGTCTTTTGCATGTTTTATCTAGCTACTCGATTAACTACCTCTTGGATCGTGATTATTTGATCAGTTGGATTGAGGTGCTTCTTAGTACTTGAATGTGATAAGTGGGATTAGAGTGATTCTTGGTACGTGACTGACTTTTGAGGGCTATTTTGATTTGATTAGTGCAAGTTGGAATGTCGAGGGCGACATTTTTTTAAGGAGGGGAGTTTGTGACGCCCGAAAGAAGAAGAAAAGGGAAAGATTCCTGTGAACAGTGTTTTCTGCTCAATCCGGCCGCATATCCAGCCAGTTTCTGGCCGGATACTTGGCCGGATTGGTTGGCTCATTTGAAAAAAAATTGAGAAGCCTCTGCCTTGAATCCGGCCGACTATCCGGCTGGATTTCCGGCCAGATTCTAGCCGGATTCTGTCGTGGCCAGCTTTTCTTAGCGATTAAGTCTTCACTTTTTGACTATAATTGGGGTTCAAAAACCCTCTTTTCTTCATTTCCAACTGACCGAACCTCTTGAGGAGTAAAAGGAAAGAGAGAAACTCCATTTTTCTCTTTGATTCATTCACCAAAACTTGAGGGGTTTCTTCCAATTTCGATAATCTACTCCGATTAACTTCACATGCAAGGTGATAGCAAGCTAAGGGTGGAAAGTTTTGGGAAGAAAAAGGGGTTTGTTTTGCTTGTTTCAAGGTGTTGGAAGGTATAATCCTTAGAGGCCTTCTTTTATGCTTTAAATCTTGTGATTAAGCTATTGATCTTGATGATTTATGGATATTCTTGTGATTTGGAAGTGGGATGATGATATTTGCTAATTTCTAGATTTTATTTAAGTTATTTCATCTTTGATTTGGTATGTATGTGATTAGTAGAAGTTATTCTAGTGTTAAGGTTGATTAGAGATGTTATATATCCTATTTTGTGGATGATTTCATGATTTTAAGTAGAGTTGGATTAGTGAATTTTCTGATTTTATATGATAATTGTTGATTAGTCTTGGAATGATAGCTTGAGATAGTGTAAAATGGAGCCTTTGTGTATTGGTTGTGGGTAATTGCGGAAAATTTTAGATTTTGTGTGGAAATTTCAGTTCTAGGGGTTTAAAATGGGGCTTTCTTGTGATTAGTATTGGAGCTCTTAATTGGCTCAAGTGTAAGGGTATTGTAGCCCTAATTAGATGTGTTTTATAGTCTATGTTTTGTATGTGTAATTGTGATTGAATTGAGATGTGATTGGTAATGTATTGTAGGAGGGAAAATAAGGAAAGTAAGGGGAAATGCTGTCCAATCTTTGAGAGCATTTGATAGTTGTGTTATATGAAATATTGATGTTATATGTGCTAGTTTCACTTGCCTCCGAAAATTCCTGCTTGTGTAGGTCAATATTCATGTTCGGGTTTATAATTGGTTTTGGGAGCTATCTATTGGGTCAATTGAAGGGGCATTGTGGCCTCATTAGTTATGTGGTATATCTTATGATTAGTAGGTGTAATTGTGGTAGATACAAAGGTTGGTTTAAAGGAGTAATTTCCGTTTTACCTTGTTTCTGGACCTAATTTGGACTGCCAATTTCTCTATGATTTTAGACCGAACCGGCTTGTGGAAAAAACATGAAAGTTATAGATATGTGAGTTAGCTATCTACCTGCAAAATTTCAGACCGTTTGGATCAATGTAGCCTATGAAATGACCGAAATATCCTTGACTGCCATAGACTCTGTTTCGCGGATAGTTTGCCACTTTCTCTGAGATTTCGATATTTGACCATGAAAATGTATGATTTGGCCTTAGAGATCTTCATAAGAAATGTTTGTATATGCTTTAGCTTCAAAACGCCATAAGATTCGTCTCAATCCGATAAGTATAGCTTCTGTTGTGTTTAAAATGCCGAAAGGTGTGTGGAACCTGATGTTTTTAGAATTCCTTTCGTTTGACATGATAATTGTGGTCTAGGGCTTGGACTTGAGCAAGGCAATGAAGTGTAATGGATGAGATGCATGAGCCGTGGTTGGTGAGTGATCCCTCAACTACTTCCAAAGTTACTTTCGAGCTAATTTTTGCTAATTCTTGCATTGGTTGTTCGATTGCATATCATTTGTGTATGTTCGTGTGCCATGACATAATTTGGCTCCAATGAGCTCTTGGAAAATCTTGTGCTTAGAACCAACGTCTCCACTACTGTCTACACGTTCTTTGGACCACGATGTCTCCTTATCTCTGTTTATCTGTTCCCTGATCTAAATGAGCGTTGGATATTTAAGTACAAGAACTTTATTGGCTCACATGGGCAATAAATGTACACTCGATTACTGCATCATGACATCATCTAAATGCTTTATTATGAAATATTCTTGATTGTTGATTTTACTGGACACTCGCTGAGCTTATAGCTCACCCCCAATTGTTTTCTTCTCCCCACAGGGATCGAGGCAAAGGAAACACGTGTAATGAGTTGCTAATGTATCTGGAAGATTATCTTATGTATATTTTGTTTTTCATTCACTTGTGGTATTTATATTCGTGGAACTTGGGAAAATGTTATTTCGTTTATTATTGAGCTTGTACCCTAGGTTATTGGATGTGATGATTCATCTTGTGTAATTTTGGGCTTGTTTAAGTATTTGGAATTGAATCGGATGTATATATGTGTTCCACGCTTGGGAATCAGTTTCCGCTTCGCTTATGAGATGTAATTCTTGGAGAATTTGATGTATTATTTGAGATGTACCTTGTAATTTGTTTGAGGACTGTAGTGAGTGAGTGAGTCCTGGCGAGAGTTGGGCAGGTGGTCCGCTAAACCCTTTGGTTCGCCTTAGGGGGAGGTGGGGCCGTCACAGTTGGTATCACAGCTTAGGTTTCAGATCTCTGTAGTGTATCCTAGGCTTAAAGTTTAGGACGCCTGACCGTGGGATTAATTTGAATAATATGTGAACGAGGATCTATTGGATCCTAAGGGCTAAAGAAATTGATTGACTGAGAGTTTCTTACTTGGGACTTGTAGAAATAAAATTGAGGAATTAGGTGATGTTATATTGAAGGAAAATATGGGATGAGAGCTTAGTAGTGAAAGATTGGACGAATTTGAATTATCATTATACTTGTAAGTGTGTAAAGAATTGAGGTAATTATTAGTACTGGCTATGGAGGATAAGAGACCGAGATTTGATGGTCAAACTCCATGTATGATGATTTTGAACCAAGATAAAAGAGTATCAAAGGAATAAAATGCATTTTCCCGCCCATTTACCTCCTAGAGAATTTCTGCTTTGAAATTCTAAAGAAAAACTGGGATGTACTAGTTTATTTTCAAACGATGATTGAAAATAATATATATATGCTTTAAGAATGTATAATTTTCCGATTTTGGTAAATATGTGAATTTTACTTGAATTTCAAATTTGAAAATTTGTGAATAACTGATGAGTTGAATTTTGTATATGATGGGCTGATACAAGGTTAAAATTTTCTAAACAAAGTTTTTCCCCCTTGATAGTACACTGGTGTATTCTCATACTTGAATTTGTCTATGCTTTATATTATGTTTTAAAATCCTTGGTTTTCAAGAGGAATGAGCCTATCTTTAGGTGCACGGACTGAGGGAACTTTGGGATATAGAGTAACCGCATTCAAGAGCACGAAGTTAGTGTGAATTGATTTGGTTTCCATTTGACACGTAAGTTAGCAAGTTGTACTTATTTCTTGGATTTGAACTTGGAGCTTGAGACTTTAACTATAAAATCCTAAGACTGGTTATTCGTGGAGATAATGGTGCTCTGGCTGGTGGCTTGTTTATTAAAGATTTTGAACTTCTAATGGATAACCTTTGGTATCAGCTTGTGTTATGGTTTGATTGGATCTAATTTCGTAAAGGCATGTGATCGGATTGAAATTAGTGATATTTGCACTAATATTGAAAGTGGTACGCGTAATATATGGCTTTGATTTTCGTTTAAGAGCGTACAGTATGAGTCGTGAAGTTTCTTAGTTTGAATTCTTGCACTTGAGTACTCGATACTTTTCCTGAGGAAATGCTCGTGAATTTTGGACGGAACATGGTTTAATGTATGATGATGTGAATAGAAATTATAAGTGAGTTTGAAATAAGTTACAATGGCACAAACTAGAGCACAGAGGACTTTGTATTGTACTCGAGACTTAACCGAAGGAGGAGATTGAAAGAATGACTGGGACTTGTCCAATAAGTGTTTGGCTAAGGTTTTGATAGATTATGGTGGTGGCCGGAATTGTTGAGAAATTTTAGTTTTTGCATCCTCCTTCTAGTCTTCCTGTTTGATTAAAGTTGCACTGCCTGATTTGTAAGTGTTGGGATTTGAGATGCTTGAACTGCCTGAGACCGACTAGACTGAGCTTACTTGAGACTTGACCTTGTTTAGGCGAGTGTGCTTTTACGTACACTTAATGACCTGACTTGCCTGAATATAGGGTATCTCTTTTATGCATGAGTAAGTAGCGTGAGGCGTATGTGACCTGTGAGTGGACTTGAGTACTGTGACTCCTTGAGAATATGAACTGCTGGACATAGGTTAGGCGAGTGTGTCCTTACTCGTACTCATGCTCCTTGAACTTGAAATTGAACTTGAACCTATGCTCTTATTCGTACTCGTGCACCATGAACCTGAAGTAATTGGCTCTGCTTTTGAACTCATTTGTTTGAACCCTGCTTTGACCCTGCTTTTGAACTTATTTGTTCTAGTGTGATTGTAGACCGGCTACTACTCTTCGGTAGCGGTTGAACTGAACCCCTCTGGCGAGGCATTACCTGTTGTGTTTTCAAGCACCGCCATTCTTTTGGCGAGGCATGCCTGTTGTGTTTTCAATCACCGCTAGGGATGAACTTCTTGAACTAAATCCTCTCTGGTGGGGTATTGCCTGTTGTGTTTTCAAGCACCGCCATTCTTTTGGCGAGGCATGCCTGTTGTGTTTTCAATCACCGCTAGGGATGAACTTCTTGAACTAAACCCTCTCTGGTGGGGTATTGCCTGTTGTGTTTTCAAACTCCACCAGGGATGAAATTTTGAACTGAGGTTCTTTGGCGAGGTATAGCCGTTGTGCTAACTTGTTGTGTTGTCCAGCACCGCCAGGGGCGAAAATTTGCATCTGAGGTTCTCTGGTGAAGCATAGCCGTTGTGCTAGCTTGTTGTGTTGTCCCGCACCACCAGGGACAAATTCCTGAAACGTTCTGGTGAAGTATAGCTGAGTGCTAGCTTGTTGTGTATTCAAGCACCACCAGGGGTAATTTCCGATCTGAGACCTCGCTATGTCCTGAATTTCATCCAAATATCTGGGACTTTAAGTCTAACTTCGAGTCTTTTGCATGTTTTATCTAGCTACTCGATTAACTACCTCTTGGATCGTGATTATTTGATCAGTTGGATTGAGGTGCTTCTTAGTACTTGAATGTGATAAGTGGGATTAGAGTGATTCTTGGTACGTGACTGACTTTTGAGGGCTATTTTGATTTGATTAGTGCAAGTTGGAATGTCGAGGGCGACATTTTTTTAAGGAGGGGAGTTTGTGACGCCCGAAAGAAGAAGAAAAGGGAAAGATTCCTGTGAACAGTGTTTTCTGCTCAATCCGGCCGCATATCCAGCCAGTTTCTGGCCGGATTGGTTGGCTCATTTGAAAAAAAATTGAGAAGCCTCTGCCTTGAATCCGGCCGACTATCCGGCTGGATTTCCGGCCAGATTCTAGCCGGATTCTGTCGTGGCCAGCTTTTCTTAGCGATTAAGTCTTCACTTTTTGACTATAATTGGGGTTCAAAAACCCTCTTTTCTTCATTTCCAACTGACCGAACCTCTTGAGGAGTAAAAGGAAAGAGAGAAACTCCATTTTTCTCTTTGATTCATTCACCAAAACTTGAGGGGTTTCTTCCAATTTCGATAATCTACTCCGATTAACTTCACATGCAAGGTGATAGCAAGCTAAGGGTGGAAAGTTTTGGGAAGAAAAAGGGGTTTGTTTTGCTTGTTTTAAGGTGTTGGAAGGTATAATCCTTAGAGGCCTTCTTTTATGCTTTAAATCTTGTGATTAAGCTATTGATCTTGATGATTTATGGATATTCTTGTGATTTGGAAGTGGGATGATGATATTTGCTAATTTCTAGATTTTATTTAAGTT
Organism: Coffea eugenioides; assembly: GCF_003713205.1. NCBI lineage: Eukaryota > Viridiplantae > Streptophyta > Magnoliopsida > Gentianales > Rubiaceae > Coffea > Coffea eugenioides. Next base: position 132,963 of record NW_020863865.1, read on the forward strand.
ATTTCATCTTTGATTTGGTATGTATGTGATTAGTAGAAGTTATTCTAGTGTTAAGGTTGATTAGAGATGTTATATATCCTATTTTGTGGATGATTTCATGATTTTAAGTAGAGTTGGATTAGTGAATTTTCTGATTTTATATGATAATTGTTGATTAGTCTTGGAATGATAGCTTGAGATAGTGTAAAATGGAGCCTTTGTGTATTGGTTGTGGGTAATTGCGGAAAATTTTAGATTTTGTGTGGAAATTTCAGTTCTAGGGGTTTAAAATGGGGCTTTCTTGTGATTAGTATTGGAGCTCTTAATTGGCTCAAGTGTAAGGGTATTGTAGCCCTAATTAGATGTGTTTTATAGTCTATGTTTTGTATGTGTAATTGTGATTGAATTGAGATGTGATTGGTAATGTATTGTAGGAGGGAAAATAAGGAAAGTAAGGGGAAATGCTGTCCAATCTTTGAGAGCATTTGATAGTTGTGTTATATGAAATATTGATGTTATATGTGCTAGTTTCACTTGCCTCCGAAAATTCCTGCTTGTGTAGGTCAATATTCATGTTCGGGTTTATAATTGGTTTTGGGAGCTATCTATTGGGTCAATTGAAGGGGCATTGTG
>NW_020863866.1:0-30217 GCF_003713205.1 Coffea eugenioides
TTATCTCATGTATGGATTGAATTTGGATTCCTTTTGTGTATTCATTCATATCAGGATTGTAGTGAACGTTTAGAACTGATTGGATGTGTAATAGTCAAGATTTGGACTTCCTCCTGTGTAATAATTGTGATCAAGGATCAGAGTGGCAGTGGAAGCGTGGACGCTTCGCTTTTGATATGTAAATGTTGGAATATTTGATTTCTATTTGAGACTTTATCTTGTATTTGTTTGAGGACTGTAGTGATCGACTGAGTCCCGGCGAGAGCTGGGCAGGCGGCCCGCCGAACCCTCTGGTTCGCCTTAGGGGGAGGTGGGGTCGTGACAGTTGGTATCAGAGTTTAGGCTTCAGATCTCTGTAGTGTATCCTAGGCTTGAAGTTTAGGATGCCGGACTGTGGGTTTGGTTTGCAATATTAGTGATTTTTGTGGGATGTCTTGACTTGATTAGTACAAGATGGAATGTCGAGGACGACATTCTTTTAAGGAGGGGAGATTGTGACGCCCCGAAAAAAAAATGAGTTTGAGAACCCGGAAATTTTCTAATTTTCTAGGGTTTATTTTTTTTAATTGCCCGCCTTTTCTACATTTTCTTGATTAGAAAAATTCTCCAGATAAAGTTTATGAGCAAGATAGTTTTAAAATGATTTTTCTAGTATCGGTTAGTTTTTGAGAAATTAAAAGCGTATTTTGGACGTGGGACCCGCTAGTGCGGTAAATGCATTATATTTTTTTACAACTTGTTGGAATTTTGTATTAAGTGATATTATTTTATAAGGTGTTAAGATATTTGTACTTGGAGAGACAAAAAGATAAGTTTTAAACCTAAGGGTGACAAGTGTCACCATAAGATTAAGTCTTGGACTTTGACTTACTATTCAACCTTTTACCATTTACCATAATAACTTCAAAAATTGACCAAAATATCTTCATTTCTAAGCTTCATATGGCCGGCCACCTTCAAGCAATAAGGGAAGAAAAGCTCTCCAATTTCTTTGCTCCAAGCTTGCTTAATCTTCACTTTGAACCGTTTAATTTTAGTTTTACTCCATAAAAACTCTTCTCTTGGTAGGATTAAGGTTCTTGGTGAAGTGATTTGGAAGATTTAAGTGCAAGGTTGCTCCATCTCTTTGGTTACTAAGGTGAGTTGAGAAGGGCCCCTCTCCTCCCTCTAATGATGTGTAATTCATGATTGGTGGTTGTATAAGATGCAAATTTATGGATGAAATCTTGATTTTGGTTGAATTGGTGAAGTTTTATAATTATTGGGGATTTTTATGTTTTAATATGAGTATGATTATGTGGTTATGTATGATGATTGGAAATGATGTTTAATGACTCTAGGAGGTGGAAAAAGTGATTAATTGCAACCAATTTCTGTTTTGGACCAAAAATTGAAAAGTGAGGGTTTTGTGATGAACATTCTGTCCGAATTTTTTGGTCCTAGATAGAGGCCGAATTGGCCTTAGGTCAAAACATGAAAGTTGTAGGGAATGACATTTTAAAGGTACCTACAAAATTTCAGGTCATTTGGAGTAGTGTAGAGTGACATATGTCGATTTTACTTTTGCTGTTCTGGGTTGATCAGAATGTGCGAACTGCGCTTGTAATCGTATGTTTTGACTGGAATTTCTTTGGATTTGGATGTTGGTGTCTTCTGATGAAATGTATCTTGATGCCTTAGCTACCATATACCTTTGGAATCAATGCATTTGGACCTGTATAGACTGAATTGTACTGATTACAGCATAGTGTAATTTGGAAACCTGCAATTACGGTTCTGGTTTGTTATTTGGCCTATTGGACTTAGTTGTGCTGGGATTTGGACTGAGTGACCTTCTTCATTGTTGTATCCCTGGTTCTTAGCTTCGAAACGGTGGGTCTTGGACCTCCATCCGACAATCGTAGCGCCTTTGATACCATTACCGTAAAATGACGTCAAAACTGTTTTTCTGGTTTTGAGCTTAACTTTCATTTTCGGACTTTTCCCTAGCTTGACTTGTCTTCGTACTACTTGGAGTTTGCTGAATGGTTATTGGATGAACTTGTTGTTGTGTGTGTACCTTTGGGACTGATTTGAGGAAGTAATGAAGCCGTGATGGCTGGAAAAGTAAGCAAATTCAGGGGAAGTGCTGTCCGAACGTTGAAGGGATTTGTTTGCATTGAGTTTGTGATCTAAGACTTGGATTTGAGCAAGGCAATGTTATATGCTGGATGATTTCTGAGTCGTGGAGGTGAGTGACCTCAAACTGTTTCCAAATTTACTTTTGAACCGCTTAACTGCATTATCTACTTTTGAACCGTTTTCAAAGTTACTTTTGGAACTGTTTCTTACATATCATGCGTGCTTGCATTAGTGTCTTGTTATTATTGATTTTGCTTTCAATGATTGTTAAAATGAGTTTTCTAGGCGAGTGTGTACTTTATCGCACTCGACCTAAATAAATATGAAATTTTCAATGATTAATGTTTAAATGCTACTTACGCATGAATGTAAGCCTTTTGGGCTGAACTGGCCATTGCCCCTTGTTACCGGTCGTTTCGAGCCAGAAACGGACTCGGTCGGGCGACTAGGAACTTGGGTGAACGTTTCGGTATACTCGAGTATTACCTTGTAGGTTGGTGGAGCCTGGCCAAAAGCCAGGGACGGGGTGAATGAATGCTCGAATGAAAACAAATGAAATGAAATGACAGGAGAACGAACGTATCCTTTCATGAATGTTACTATCGCTTTACATTGTAAATGTTTCTTGAATTAGTGATACTCCATATTGAAATGACATCATTGAAATGAACTATTGTTAAACAGATTTGATTACTGATTTTACTGGTTACTCGCTGAGCTTCTAACTCACCCCAAAAATGTTTTATTCCCCTCCACAGGGCTCAAGGCGAAGGAGTGGCTTGTAGTGTTTATTCATGGATTATCTCATGTATGGATTGAATTTGGATTCCTTTTGTGTATTCATTCATATCAGGATTGTAGTGAACGTTTAGAACTGATTGGATGTGTAATAGTCAAGATTTGGACTTCCTCCTGTGTAATAATTGTGATCAAGGATCAGAGTGGCAGTGGAAGCGTGGACGCTTCGCTTTTGATATGTAAATGTTGGAATATTTGATTTCTATTTGAGACTTTATCTTGTATTTGTTTGAGGACTGTAGTGATCGACTGAGTCCCGGCGAGAGCTGGGCAGGCGGCCCGCCGAACCCTCTGGTTCGCCTTAGGGGGAGGTGGGGTCGTGACAGTTTGTATCAGAGCTTAGGCTTCAGATCTCTGTAGTGTATCCTAGGCTTGAAGTTTAGGATGCCGGACTGTGGGTTTGGTTTGCAATATTAGTGATTTTTGTGGGATGTCTTGACTTGATTAGTACAAGATGGAATGTCGAGGACGACATTCTTTTAAGGAGGGGAGATTGTGACGCCCCGAAAAAAAAATGAGTTTGAGAACCCGGAAATTTTCTAATTTTCTAGGGTTTATTTTTTTTAATTGCCCGCCTTTTCTACATTTTCTTGATTAGAAAAATTCTCCAGATAAAGTTTATGAGCAAAGATAGTTTTAAAATGATTTTTCTAGTATCGGTTAGTTTTTGAGAAATTAAAAGCGTATTTTGGACGTGGGACCCGCTAGTGCGGTAAATGCATTATATTTTTTTACAACTTGTTGGAATTTTGTATTAAGTGATATTATTTTATAAGGTGTTAAGATATTTGTACTTGGAGAGACAAAAAGATAAGTTTTAAACCTAAGGGTGACAAGTGTCACCATAAGATTAAGTCTTGGACTTTGACTTACTATTCAACCTTTTACCATTTACCATAATAACTTCAAAAATTGACCAAAATATCTTCATTTCTAAGCTTCATATGGCCGGCCACCTTCAAGCAATAAGGGAAGAAAAGCTCTCCAATTTCTTTGCTCCAAGCTTGCTTAATCTTCACTTTGAACCGTTTAATTTTAGTTTTACTCCATAAAAACTCTTCTCTTGGTAGGATTAAGGTTCTTGGTGAAGTGATTTGGAAGATTTAAGTGCAAGGTTGCTCCATCTCTTTGGTTACTAAGGTGAGTTGAGAAGGACCCCTCTCCTCCCTCTAATGATGTGTAATTCATGATTGGTGGTTGTATAAGATGCAAATTTATGGATTAAATCTTGATTTTGGTTGAATTGGTGAAGTTTATAATTATTGGGAGATTTTTTCTGTTTTAATATGAGATGATTATGTGGTTATTAATGATGATGGAAATGATGTTTAATGACTCTAGGAGTGGAAAATGATTAATTGCAAACCAAATTTCTGGTTTGGACTCAAATTGAAAGTGAAGGGTTTGTGATGACATTCCGTCCGAATTTTTTGGTCCTAGATAGAGGCCGAATTGGCCTTAGCTCAAAACATGAAAGTTGTAGGGAATGACATTTTAAAAGGTACCACAATTTCAGGTCATTTGGAGTAGTGGTAGAGTGACATATGTCGATTTTAACTTTTGCTGTTCTGGTTGATCAGAATGTGCGAACTGCGCTTAATCGTATGTTTTGACTGGAATTTCTTTGATTTGGATGTTTTGGTGTTTCTGATGAAATGTATCTGATGCCTTTAGCTACATTATACCCTTTGGAATCAATGCATTTAAGTGAGTAAGACTGATTGTACTGTTACGCATAGTGTAATTGGAAAACCTGCAATTAACGTCTTGGTTGTGTTATTTGGCCTAATGGAGCTTAGTTGTGCTGGTTGGACTGAGTGACCTTCTTCATTGTTGTATCCCTGGTTCTTAGCTTCGAAACGGTGGGTCTTGGACCTCCATCCGACAATCGTAACGCCTTTGATACTGGGATTTGGACTGAGTGACCTTCTTCATTGTTGTATCCCTGGTTCTTAGCTTCGAAACGGTGGGTCTTGGACCTCCATCCGACAATCGTAGAGCCTTTGATACCATTACCGCAAAATGACGTCAAAACTGTTTTTCTGGTTTTGAGCTTAACTTTCATTTCCGGACTTTTCCCTAGCTTGACTTGTCTTCGTACTACTTGGAGTTTGCTGAATGGTTATTGGATGAACTTGTTGTTGTGTGTGTACCTTTGGGACTGATTTGAGGAAGTAATGAAGCCGTGATGGCTGGAAAAGTAAGCAAATTCAGGGGAAGTGCTGTCCGAACGTTGAAGGGATTTGTTTGCATTGCGTTTGTGATCTAAGACTTGGATTTGAGCAAGGCAATGTTATATGCTGGATGATTTCTGAGTCGTGGAGGTGAGTGACCTCAAACTGTTTCCAAATTTACTTTTGAACCGCTTTACTGCATTATCTACTTTTGAACCGTTTTCAAAGTTACTTTTGGAACTGTTTCTTACATATCATGCGTGCTTGCATTAGTGTCTTGTTATTATTGATTTTGCTTTCAATGATTGTTAAAACGAGTTTTCTAGGCGAGTGTGTACTTTATCGCACTCGACCTAAATAAATATGAAATTTTCAATAATTAATGTTTAAATGCTACTTGCGCATGAATGTAAGCCTTTTGGACTGAACTGGCCATTGCCCCTTGTTACCGGTCGTTTCGAGCCAGAAACGGACTCGGTCGGGCGACTAGGAACTTGGGTGAACGTTTCGGTATACTCGAGTATTACCTTGTAGGTTGGTGGAGCCTGGCCAAAAGCCAGGGACGGGGTGAATGAATGCTCGAATGAAAACAAATGAAATGAAATGACAGGAGAACGAACGTATCCTTTCATGAATGTTACTATCGCTTTACATTGTAAATGTTTCTTGAATTAGTGATACTCCATATTGAAATGACATCATTGAAATGAACTATTGTTAAACAGATTTGATTACTGATTTTACTGGTTACTCGCTGAGCTTCTAGCTCACCCCAAAAATGTTTTATTCCCCTCCACAGGGCTCAAGGCGAAGGAGTGGCTTGTAGTGTTTATTCATGGATTATCTCATGTATGGATTGAATTTGGATTCCTTTTGTGTATTCATTCATATCAGGATTGTAGTGAACGTTTAGAACTGATTGGATGTGTAATAGTCAAGATTTGGACTTCCTCCTGTGTAATAATTGTGATCAAGGATCAGAGTGGCAGTGGAAGCGTGGACGCTTCGCTTTTGATATGTAAATGTTGGAATATTTGATTTCTATTTGAGACTTTATCTTGTATTTGTTTGAGGACTGTAGTGATCGACTGAGTCCCGGCGAGAGCTGGGCAGGCGGCCCGCCGAACCCTCTGGTTCGCCTTAGGGGGAGGTGGGGTCGTGACAGTTGGTATCAGAGCTTAGGCTTCAGATCTCTGTAGTGTATCCTAGGCTTGAAGTTTAGGATGCCGGACTGTGGGTTTGGTTTGCAATATTAGTGATTTTTGTGGGATGTCTTGACTTGATTAGTACAAGATGGAATGTCGAGGACGACATTCTTTTAAGGAGGGGAGATTGTGACGCCCCGAAAAAAAAATGAGTTTGAGAACCCGGAAATTTTCTAATTTTCTAGGGTTTATTTTTTTTAATTGCCCGCCTTTTCTACATTTTCTTGATTAGAAAAATTCTCCAGATAAAGTTTATGAGCAAAGATAGTTTTAAAATGATTTTTCTAGTATCGGTTAGTTTTTGAGAAATTAAAAGCGTATTTTGGACGTGGGACCCGCTAGTGCGGTAAATGCATTATATTTTTTTACAACTTGTTGGAATTTTGTATTAAGTGATATTATTTTATAAGGTGTTAAGATATTTGTACTTGGAGAGACAAAAAGATAAGTTTTAAACCTAAGGGTGACAAGTGTCACCATAAGATTAAGTCTTGGACTTTGACTTACTATTCAACCTTTTACCATTTACCATAATAACTTCAAAAATTGACCAAAATATCTTCATTTCTAAGCTTCATATGGCCGGCCACCTTCAAGCAATAAGGGAAGAAAAGCTCTCCAATTTCTTTGCTCCAAGCTTGCTTAATCTTCACTTTGAACCGTTTAATTTTAGTTTTACTCCATAAAAACTCTTCTCTTGGTAGGATTAAGGTTCTTGGTGAAGTGATTTGGAAGATTTAAGTGCAAGGTTGCTCCATCTCTTTGGTTACTAAGGTGAGTTGAGAAGGGCCCCTCTCCTCCCTCTAATGATGTGTAATTCATGATTGGTGGTTGTATAAGATGCAAATTTATGGATGAAATCTTGATTTTGGTTGAATTGGTGAAGTTTTATAATTATTGGGGATTTTTCTGTTTTAATATGAGTATGATTATGTGGTTATGTATGATGATTGGAAATGATGTTTAATGACTCTAGGAGGTGGAAAAAGTGATTAATTGCAACCAATTTCTGTTTTGGACCAAAAATTGAAAAGTGAGGGTTTTGTGATGAACATTCTGTCCGAATTTTTTGGTCCTAGATAGAGGCCGAATTGGCCTTAGCTCAAAACATGAAAGTTGTAGGGAATGACATTTTAAAGGTACCTACAAAATTTCAGGTCATTTGGAGTAGTGTAGAGTGACATATGTCGATTTTACTTTTGCTGTTCTGGGTTGATCAGAATGTGCGAACTGCGCTTGTAATCGTATGTTTTGACTGGAATTTCTTTGGATTTGGATGTTGGTGTCTTCTGATGAAATGTATCTTGATGCCTTAGCTACCATATACCTTTGGAATCAATGCATTTGGACCTGTATAGACTGAATTGTACTGATTACAGCATAGTGTAATTTGGAAACCTGCAATTACGGTTCTGGTTTGTTATTTGGCCTATTGGACTTAGTTGTGCTGGGATTTGGACTGAGTGACCTTCTTCATTGTTGTATCCCTGGTTCTTAGCTTCGAAACGGTGGGTCTTGGACCTCCATCCGACAATCGTAGCGCCTTTGATACCATTACCGTAAAATGACGTCAAAACTGTTTTTCTGGTTTTGAGCTTAACTTTCATTTCCGGACTTTTCCCTAGCTTGACTTGTCTTCGTACTACTTGGAGTTTGCTGAATGGTTATTGGATGAACTTGTTGTTGTGTGTGTACCTTTGGGACTGATTTGAGGAAGTAATGAAGCCGTGATGGCTGGAAAAGTAAGCAAATTCAGGGGAAGTGCTGTCCGAACGTTGAAGGGATTTGTTTGCATTGCGTTTGTGATCTAAGACTTGGATTTGAGCAAGGCAATGTTATATGCTGGATGATTTCTGAGTCGTGGAGGTGAGTGACCTCAAACTGTTTCCAAATTTACTTTTGAACCGCTTTACTGCATTATCTACTTTTGAACCGTTTTCAAAGTTACTTTTGGAACTGTTTCTTACATATCATGCGTGCTTGCATTAGTGTCTTGTTATTATTGATTTTGCTTTCAACGATTGTTAAAACGAGTTTTCTAGGCGAGTGTGTACTTTATCGCACTCGACCTAAATAAATATGAAATTTTCAATGATTAATGTTTAAATGCTACTTGCGCATGAATGTAAGCCTTTTGGGCTGAACTGGCCATTGCCCCTTGTTACCGGTCGTTTCGAGCCAGAAACGGACTCGGTCGGGCGACTAGGAACTTGGGTGAACGTTTCGGTATACTCGAGTATTACCTTGTAGGTTGGTGGAGCCTGGCCAAAAGCCAGGGACGGGGTGAATGAATGCTCGAATGAAAACAAATGAAATGAAATGACAGGAGAACGAACGTATCCTTTCATGAATGTTACTATCGCTTTACATTGTAAATGTTTCTTGAATTAGTGATACTCCATATTGAAATGACATCATTGAAATGAACTATTGTTAAACAGATTTGATTACTGATTTTACTGGTTACTCGCTGAGCTTCTAGCTCACCCCAAAAATGTTTTATTCCCCTCCACAGGGCTCAAGGCGAAGGAGTGGCTTGTAGTGTTTATTCATGGATTATCTCATGTATGGATTGAATTTGGATTCCTTTTGTGTATTCATTCATATCAGGATTGTAGTGAACGTTTAGAACTGATTGGATGTGTAATAGTCAAGATTTGGACTTCCTCCTGTGTAATAATTGTGATCAAGGATCAGAGTGGCAGTGGAAGCGTGGACGCTTCGCTTTTGATATGTAAATGTTGGAATATTTGATTTCTATTTGAGACTTTATCTTGTATTTGTTTGAGGACTGTAGTGATCGACTGAGTCCCGGCGAGAGCTGGGCAGGCGGCCCGCCGAACCCTCTGGTTCGCCTTAGGGGGAGGTGGGGTCGTGACAGTTGGTATCAGAGCTTAGGCTTCAGATCTCTGTAGTGTATCCTAGGCTTGAAGTTTAGGATGCCGGACTGTGGGTTTGGTTTGCAATATTAGTGATTTTTGTGGGATGTCTTGACTTGATTAGTACAAGATGGAATGTCGAGGACGACATTCTTTTAAGGAGGGGAGATTGTGACGCCCCGAAAAAAAAATGAGTTTGAGAACCCGGAAATTTTCTAATTTTCTAGGGTTTATTTTTTTTAATTGCCCGCCTTTTCTACATTTTCTTGATTAGAAAAATTCTCCAGATAAAGTTTATGAGCAAAGATAGTTTTAAAATGATTTTTCTAGTATCGGTTAGTTTTTGAGAAATTAAAAGCGTATTTTGGACGTGGGACCCGCTAGTGCGGTAAATGCATTATATTTTTTTACAACTTGTTGGAATTTTGTATTAAGTGATATTATTTTATAAGGTGTTAAGATATTTGTACTTGGAGAGACAAAAAGATAAGTTTTAAACCTAAGGGTGACAAGTGTCACCATAAGATTAAGTCTTGGACTTTGACTTACTATTCAACCTTTTACCATTTACCATAATAACTTCAAAAATTGACCAAAATATCTTCATTTCTAAGCTTCATATGGCCGGCCACCTTCAAGCAATAAGGGAAGAAAAGCTCTCCAATTTCTTTGCTCCAAGCTTGCTTAATCTTCACTTTGAACCGTTTAATTTTAGTTTTACTCCATAAAAACTCTTCTCTTGGTAGGATTAAGGTTCTTGGTGAAGTGATTTGGAAGATTTAAGTGCAAGGTTGCTCCATCTCTTTGGTTACTAAGGTGAGTTGAGAAGGGCCCCTCTCCTCCCTCTAATGATGTGTAATTCATGATTGGTGGTTGTATAAGATGCAAATTTATGGATGAAATCTTGATTTTGGTTGAATTGGTGAAGTTTTATAATTATTGGGGATTTTTATGTTTTAATATGAGTATGATTATGTGGTTATGTATGATGATTGGAAATGATGTTTAATGACTCTAGGAGGTGGAAAAAGTGATTAATTGCAACCAATTTCTGTTTTGGACCAAAAATTGAAAAGTGAGGGTTTTGTGATGAACATTCTGTCCGAATTTTTTGGTCCTAGATAGAGGCCGAATTGGCCTTAGCTCAAAACATGAAAGTTGTAGGGAATGACATTTTAAAGGTACCTACAAAATTTCAGGTCATTTGGAGTAGTGTAGAGTGACATATGTCGATTTTACTTTTGCTGTTCTGGGTTGATCAGAATGTGCGAACTGCGCTTGTAATCGTATGTTTTGACTGGAATTTCTTTGGATTTGGATGTTGGTGTCTTCTGATGAAATGTATCTTGATGCCTTAGCTACCATATACCTTTGGAATCAATGCATTTGGACCTGTATAGACTGAATTGTACTGATTACAGCATAGTGTAATTTGGAAACCTGCAATTACGGTTCTGGTTTGTTATTTGGCCTATTGGACTTAGTTGTGCTGGGATTTGGACTGAGTGACCTTCTTCATTGTTGTATCCCTGGTTCTTAGCTTCGAAACGGTGGGTCTTGGACCTCCATCCGACAATCGTAGCGCCTTTGATACCATTACCGTAAAATGACGTCAAAACTGTTTTTCTGGTTTTGAGCTTAACTTTCATTTCCGGACTTTTCCCTAGCTTGACTTGTCTTCGTACTACTTGGAGTTTGCTGAATGGTTATTGGATGAACTTGTTGTTGTGTGTGTACCTTTGGGACTGATTTGAGGAAGTAATGAAGCCGTGATGGCTGGAAAAGTAAGCAAATTCAGGGGAAGTGCTGTCCGAACGTTGAAGGGATTTGTTTGCATTGAGTTTGTGATCTAAGACTTGGATTTGAGCAAGGCAATGTTATATGCTGGATGATTTCTGAGTCGTGGAGGTGAGTGACCTCAAACTGTTTCCAATTTTACTTTTGAACCGCTTTACTGCATTATCTACTTTTGAACCGTTTTCAAAGTTACTTTTGGAACTGTTTCTTACATATCATGCGTGCTTGCATTAGTGTCTTGTTATTATTGATTTTGCTTTCAACGATTGTTAAAACGAGTTTTCTAGGCGAGTGTGTACTTTATCGCACTCGACCTAAATAAATATGAAATTTTCAATGATTAATGTTTAAATGCTACTTGCGCATGAATGTAAGCCTTTTGGGCTGAACTGGCCATTGCCCCTTGTTACCGGTCGTTTCGAGCCAGAAACGGACTCGGTCGGGCGACTAGGAACCTGGGTGAACGTTTCGGTATACTCGAGTATTACCTTGTAGGTTGGTGGAGCCTGGCCAAAAGCCAGGGACGGGGTGAATGAATGCTCGAATGAAAACAAATGAAATGAAATGACAGGAGAACGAACGTATCCTTTCATGAATGTTACTATCGCTTTACATTGTAAATGTTTCTTGAATTAGTGATACTCCATATTGAAATGACATCATTGAAATGAACTATTGTTAAACAGATTTGATTACTGATTTTACTGGTTACTTGCTGAGCTTCTAGCTCACCCCAAAAATGTTTTATTCCCCTCCACAGGGCTCAAGGCGAAGGAGTGGCTTGTAGTGTTTATTCATGGATTATCTCATGTATGGATTGAATTTGGATTCCTTTTGTGTATTCATTCATATCAGGATTGTAGTGAACGTTTAGAACTGATTGGATGTGTAATAGTCAAGATTTGGACTGGGCAGTCAGCAATCCGATGATCGGCACTTCCGCAGCGCAGACATTTTCCCTCTTTCTTTCAACAATTTGCCTCCGTATGATTTGGCCTTCTGCAATAGCCACAGGGACCACGAGTAGCAGAGACCGGTCCCCCCTGAGAGACATCACGCGACACCCCCGGTTGTCGTACTCCCCCGTTTCCCTTTCCAATCTTAGGGGTCGTACTTGTACCTTCTGGCTCAGAGCTACTCCCAGGAAAGCCCCTTTTCTTGGCTTGGAAGTTTTTCACCTGCAGCCTAGCATTCTCTACTCGTTGCACCTTCTCTACGGCATCGCTGAAGGCGTTAATTTGGGCTATGGCTAGATCTTTCTGGATATCCACGTTCAGACCCTGGATGAATCGCTGTATTCTTCGTTGCTCGGTCACGATGAGTTCGGGCGCGAATTTGGATAGCCGAGTGAATTGGCTCTCGTACTCGGCCACTGTCTGGGTCCCTTGACGAAGTCAGATAAATTCATCCTCCTTTTGTTCCTGAACTAGAGGAGGGAAGAATTTAGCGTTGAACTCCCGCATAAAGTTCACCCAAGTCCTGGGCGTTTGCTCTCGGTCCCACTTTTTTCGTATTACGTTCCACCAGGAACGGGCTTCCCTCACCTGCCATTCATCCGTGTAGTGCAGGGCAGCAAAGATATCCACCATTTTCTCTAGCCACCTTTCGGCTACATCTGGATCGGGTTCCCTAATAAACTTTGGTGGGGTAAACTTCTGGAACATCTCGAGGGCCCGGTCCTTGCTCTCCACATGATTACCAGGGTTTTCAGGGTTGGAGTTAGGGTTGTGACCCTGTTGGTGCACCACTTGGGCTAGCAAATCAGTCATTTGCTACATGGCAGCAGCTATTTGGACGTTGGGATCAACCCTAGGTTCAGAGTTTGGTCCAGATGAGGTTTCCCCAGTACCCCTTTCAGACGTGGGTTGCCTAATTCCACGCCCACGGCCTCATCCACTACGAGTGCCCTCCATTGATCTAAGTCAATCTAAGGTCGAGGGTCAAAGATAATACTAAAGATAATTATAGGCATAAGCAAATAACAAGAGGTCCACACAGATCAAAACATATATACACACAACGGTACCGAACCACTCACACAGTAGCAGTCAGCTAGATACAACCAAAAGATGTGACGGCCCCACCTCCCCCTAAGGCGAACCAGAGGGTTCGGCGGGCCGCCTGCCCAACTCTCGCCGGGACTTAGTCGTTCACTACAATCCTCAAATGAATTACAAGAATAAACCTCAAATATTACAATATAAATCTCCAATATACATCAAATTCTCCAAAAATTACATGTCATAAGCGAAGCGGAAACAATTCCCAACTATACATAAAATGATTCCAAATCCAAACTGTACAAGATATAGGCCATCCAGACACGTGCACAAGCACAACAAGTCCTTCCTTCGCTACGAGCCCTGTGGAGGGGAATAAAATATTTTTGGGGTGAGCTAGAAGCTCAGCGAGTAACCAGTAAAATCATTAAACAAATATATTTCACAATGTTGCATTTCGATCATTTCGATGATGTCATGATTCAGAGATCAAATGTTCGTTTAGTGCTCTCGTGAGCCAGGGAAATCATAGCACTTGAACACCCAACGCTCAAATAGATCATTTAACATTAACATTAACATTAAGAGGGAGCCCCTTCTTGAGCTCTAGATAAACATGAACATGAACCATAAACAGAGTGGAGACGTTGGTGTCCAGCACAAGACTTTTCCAGAACTCATTGAAGCCAAATCATGTCATGAATTCACATGCAAGCACGCATGATATGCAATCGAGTACATAATGCAAAAAACATTTCACAAGTACTTTGGCAATAGCTTAGGGTCACTCACCTCCATGGCTCAGAAATCATCCATCAAATATCATTGCCTTGCTCAAATCCAAGTCTTAGATCACAAACTCAATGCAAACAAATCCCTTCAAAGTTCGGACAGCACTTCCCCTGAATTTGCTAACTTTTCCGGCCATCCTGGCTTCATTATTTCCTCATTCCAACCCAAAGGTACACACACAACAACAAGTTCATCCAATAGCCATTCAGCAAGCTCCAAGTAGCTAGTACAAGTCAAGCTAGGGAAAAGTCCGGAAATGAAAGTTAAGCTCAAAACCAGAAAAAACAGTTTTGACGTCATTTTGCGGTAATGGCACCAAAGGTACTACGATGGTCGGATGAAGGTGTAAGACCCACTGTTTCGAAGATAAAAGACAGGGCTACAACATTGCAGAAGGTCACTCAACCCAGTTTCGAGTGTAGCCAGGTCAAAAATGCAAGATACCATACCAGAATCACAAAAACAGATTCACAGAACGCATTCTAGCGGAAACTTCATAAAACAGGCTATCCAAGTCCAAATCCAGAAATTCCAAAACCAGATGAAAGATAAGAAAGAGGGATAAATTTCATCAGAAGGCCTCAACAACCAATTCGGAAGCAATACCAGCCAAAACAACCAATTACAGGCGCAATTCTTACATTCGGGTAAAACCAGAACAGCAATAGTAATTTCGACTTTTCTCATTCTACACTACTCCGATTGACCTGAAATTTTGTAGGCACCTCTAAAATGTCATTACCTACAACTTTCATGTTTTGAGCTAAGGCCAATTCGGCCTCTAACTAGGAGCTAAAAATTCGGACAGAATGAAGAACATTGAAACCTAGTTTTCCACTTTTCCTTCCAAAACAGAAATTGATTGTAATTAATCACTTTTTCCACCTACTAGAGTCATTAAACATCATTTCCAATCATCATACATGACCCCATAATCATATCCATATGAAAACAGAAAAATCCCCAAAAATTATAAAACTTCATCAATTCAACCAAAATCAAGATATAATCCATAAAAGTGCATCTTATACCACCACCAATCATGAATTGAACATCAAATAAGGGAGGAGAGTGGTTCCTCACAACTCACCTTAGCCATACAAGAGATAGAGCAACAAAACACCTTAGCTTTCCAAACAACTCCACAAAACACCTCAAGACCACTTAGCAAAGAGATTTTATGGAATGATTTGGAGTTTTATTGGTTGGATTTGAAGATTGAGCAAGAAATAGAAGGAAGAAATTGAGAGCTTTTCTTTCTTTCTTGAGCAAGAACATTAGGCCAAGAAGCTTGCAAAATGAAGCTTATTTTGATCAATTTTTTTTGTATTTATTTGGTAAAGGTAAAGGTAAAGTCAAATGGTCAAAGTCCAAGATTAAATTAGATGGTGACACTTGTCACCTTTAGGTTTAAAACTTATCTTTTTGTCTCTCCAATACAAATATCTTAACACCTTGTAAAATAATATCACTTAATACAAATTTTCAACAACTTGTCAAAAATATAATGCATTTACCGCACTTGCGGGTCCCACGTTCAAAATACGCTCTTAATTTCTCAAAAACTAACCGATACTAGAAAAATCATTTTAAAACTATCTTTGCTCATAAACTTTATCTGGGAAATTTTTCTAATAAAGAAACTGTAGAAAAGGCGGGCGATTAAATAAAATAAACTTTAGAAAATTAGAAAATTTCCGGGTTCTCACTCTCATTCTTTTCGGGGCGTCACAAAAGAGGTCCATGAAGGTAGCGGGGTCATCCAAAAGTACTATAAACGAACTAGGTTAAAAGCACAAAAGTAACTAACGAAAAGTTATTTCCCTTCTAGGCCTCCATCCCTAATCTACGAGAATGCCACAATTTATATCTTAATCCAGGTTAATCATACTTACGAATACCCGAACAAACCACATGAAGTTCCATAGAATCAAATTTCTAGTTCGCCCAAGTCCTTTCTAACCTATGCTCTCATCGACGTAGTAGCCGGGCACAAGAATCCCAACTAAGATAATTCACAACTCGAGCCGGCTGGTCCCAAGAATAAATCATCCGTATTAAAGATTCTTACCCGACATACATACCTAACTTCCTCAAGTCCCATGCTAAAGATCTTTACACTTATGACATGCACGGTTCATAGCTTATACTCAAACGAGCACTTAGACACATTCACAAAATCAGGACCATAACACCACTGGCCCAAGCTCACTCTGTCGCGCCCCATTTTTTGATAAAATAAATAAATAGTTTAAAAATGTATTTTTTGATTCAATTTGTGATTTGGAAAATGAATTGTGATTTAAAAGAAAAATGGGTCTAAATGGGGGTTTGAGAATGCGACGATTTGACCCAAAATTATAGTTTAAAAAGGGTTTTTTGAAATAAAAAATCGGAGTCGCCACTTGGTAATGAGTTAAGGTGTACCAAGTCACCTAAAAATGAATTTTTAAAGAAAAATAGGAAAAAGTAGTAAGAAACCCCTTTTAAACGACTCCTAGTCCACGTAAACCAACGAAAAAGGTTCGGGAGTCACATTTGACGAAGGGGAAGGCAAGGATAAAATCCAAGGCACCCCTTCGACCTAGCCAAGGCTAGTTGCTTGATTTAATCAAAGATTTTCTTGTTTTAATCAAAGAATTTATTACATTTGGATGTACTACATGAATGCAAACCCTAGACCTAGGGGTATTGGGGGAAATTTCTCTTCAAAGGTTGAGTGGTGCCAATCACATTAATTGTGAAGCCCAATGACGATCCTTTGAAGAAGTCACGAATAATGCGAGTGGGATGCAAATGAATGGAATGCATGTATGTAATGTGAGGACATGAGTTTTGAAAAAGTAATAAAAAAACAATAAATATGTAAAGAAAAATGTGCACGTGAGTGGGCAAGGTACGGTATGTGAAATGATAATATGAAGTGCATGTGTGCAAGTGATGATAAGAGTGTTCGTGTGCGAGTGAAGATTATAAGGGTGCACGTGTGCAAAGTGAAAGTGTAATGAGGGTAAAAATGGGAGAATGGATGCATGGACCTAGGGAATTCATGCATGCTGAGTACGGGGAGACCTAAATCGTGACTCAATTTGCCCTTTTATAGAGGGAATACAAGCGTGCTAAGGCTTATAAAAAGCCACACTCGTCTATATCCCATATTTAAGGAGACTCTCAAGCAAATGAACCCTATAACTAGCATGAAATGCAAAAATCCTAAAATGGAGGGAAAAGGGGGTCGAGGGGCATGCAAAATGATAAAACTAAAAGAATGCATGACATGTAATGAACATGCAAACATGTACTAACGAGGGGAAATCCCTAAGGGTCTAGCGTTGGACTAGCCCATTCTATGAATTCCGACTAGCGTTGGACTAGTGGAAACGTACATTCGTCCATCACATTCATTCATGACCATGGAAAGCGAGTAGACATGCCAAACACTTATAAACACATAGCACATAACACTTAGCATGCTCAACTAGATGCAAGAACCTAATTAAAGCAAGTAACACATAACACATAAGCAATTAAAGCCCTAACTATTACATTTGCTAGCTAGGCACACGTCTTCGATAGGTCTTCATTGAATGCTCCTCCAAGCCCTATCTATTACAAGCCAAGAGGTGTACACATACCCCATAAAGAAGAACTTAAATAAAAGCAAAAGTAAATGAAATGAAAGAACTAAAGAAAGGCAATGAAAGCAAATAGTCATGTAATTTCCACGTAACACGTTGGATCACATAGAAGAGATACAAAAAGGGATAAAAGAAAATATACCGCCCCCTTTGAATGGTGACCAAATGAAAGAAAAATGGCTTCAAAACAATAAAAAGGTCAAGGTACCACTTTAATTGAGAAAAATTAAAAGAAAATGGAAACAACCGTCAAATTGAATCACTCGAAGCATTCCAAGGAAAGTAAACTACTCGTACTTAACCAATTAAGACAAACAAAAACCCAATTGGAAAAAAAATTAAAGAGGTCTAAAGGGCCAATTTATTACTATTATAAACACTAAGGAACTAAAAAAACATAAAATAAAATTAAGAATCTAAGGTGAAACTTACCAAATCAAACTAGAAAATTCACAAAAAGGTAAACGAGGAGCAATTTACTAGTAGCTAAACAACCAAATGCCAAAGAATCCAAAAAAAATCAAATTAACTACAAGTCTAGGAAAAAGAAATTATTAGACCCTTCAAATTCATTCTACAATCCCTTAAGTATCTACCCAAAACAAATCAAGATGTATTAAAGAGGAAATGGCATGTTAGGAGGACAAAATTAATTAAGTTTCCAATTAATTGGGCCATGGAAGCATTAGATGGAAGCCAAGGGGTTGGAGTGCGATTTTTGAAAGTCATTTTCATGCAAAAGCCATGCAATCACGTAGAAGAAACTTTCTCTGCAACAAATTTCATTTCCAGCCGTGGCTTCTTTCCATTCTACCATGCAAACACAATCCAACAAACAAAAAAACTTGTAAGGAGATCAAACATTCTTCCCCCTCTTCGGAACGCAAAAATCCAGAAAACAAGAATATTCAAATGCTAAAACAAAATCCAGCAACTTTGACTTGTTCTTCCTATTTCATGCTGCAAAAACTGAAAACTAGCAAGGTAGACAACTAAACCAGTTTTGGTGAATTGCTGCATTACCGAGTTGCTCAAATGCACTCCTAGCACAATTAAAAATTCAGCCAATCGATCCAAGCTTCAACATTAAATCAAAGACAAGCGTAACTCAACAGGCCAACAACTCCAAATACAAATTCTGGCAGCCTCTCATGCGAAGAAAAATGAAAAAAAAAAACTTTCTTATAATCTGCTGCAAATTTGTGGCTTACTCTTTGTACAGACCATCCATGAGCTCAAATCAAAACATAATGAGGCAAATATCGCATGTTACCCACTAGTATACCCCAAGACATAAACCATTTAACATGCTCAAACAAGCAAAATATAGTTCGGTGACTGCTAAAAAAAACAAAGTGCAGCAGCAATTTCCAGCCGCAATCTTTCGCATTTTTATCATGCAAACAAATTCATCAACCCAGAAATTATTGACCCAATTTAAAACATGAAATTTTGGGTGCAAGATTAAGATGGCAAATCTGGTTTTGATCATCAACAAAGGAAGGAAATTCATTATCCATCAATAACAAAAGAAGCAAATCTGGCTTTGTGCACCTTCAGCCGCAGCTTTTCTTGCATTTCAACATACAAATGTGTTCACCATATATCAGAGTTTTAACTACCAATCACCAACTAAACTTGTAACTTCATTGTAGCATTGAAACAAGAAAATGGAGCTAATCATCAAAGGTAGAAAGAAAACTAAACAGCACAAGAATGAAACAGAAAAAAAACGCAGCAAGCTTTCTGCAATTCGGCACTTTACAAAATCCAGCTTTCAAACACAATCAAATGCAAACACAAGGCTTTAAACTAGGCAGCAAACCATCATCCAAACAAATAGAAAAAAAAAACTGAGCAAAATCCAGTGCAAATACAAATAAAATACGTTCAGCAAGTTGAAAAATCTGGAACATATAAAACTGATTTGGCAAGTTGAAATGCATTTTCCAGCAAGTACTTGGGCATGAATCCGAATTTACCTCGGTTAAATCATTGTGTTAAGTACCCAGAACTAACATGCAAGGCTACTTAATGAAATTACTATCATTTCTAGTTCAGATCAAGTTCGGACAGCAACTATAAACACCCACAAATCCAGAAATTCTGTTCGCCATCCTTGGATGAACTTGCATGTAGCCGTTCACTATTTCATTTTTTTTTTTTTTGCTTAGCCGGACCAATAAACTTCCTGCAAAGCTTAATCATCTAATTTTAATTAGTCAAACACCTAACCAAGTGAAAATCAACCACTTTCCAGCAAATTTCATGCTAAAATACCCATGCAATTTCCAAAACAACTTCAACGGCTAAACTGGAAAAATTGTTTCAGCAATCCATCAACTTCCATTAAAATTTCCAGCCATGCAACCGAAATTCAGGCCACGTAGTTCACATGCAACATCAAATAAGAAACTATCTATCAGGTTGAGTCCAAAATTAAGCTCAGATCATCACAGCTAGCAAATTAAAAACCGAAACTTCCAGCTCAGCTCTCGGCAGCTTCACTTCCTTCTCAAACAGATTTTTCTATGATTTAACCTATCATCTAACCACACAATCCCACATGCATGCTTATAGTCAGCTTCATCAACCCATAAACAACTCATCTAAGTTCAGAAATTACCTTAGCTTGAAGCCTAAAACACACGACTAGCAGCTGCAAATCCTCCACTCTCGGCTATCCAGAATTGCAGTCCGCAACTCTCCCTCTCCCTGGCTCAAACTTGCGGCTGGATTGGAGGAAGTTTGACTCTCGGTTCTCTCTCTCCCTCTCTCGGTTGGTCTTGAAGTGAGGCTGGAAGATAAGCTAAGTCCTCACCTCTCTCTCTCTCGTCGTTATTTCCAAAGAAGCTGATCACTTCACAGCTCCCGGCATAGGAACAATTGAAAAAATAAAATGTTATGGTGAGTGATCATGATTGTAGTGAACTGGCAATGATATAGCGTAGTGGGATGTATATATTGAGGTATTGGGAGTGGAGTGGAGTGGAGTGGAGTCGGCAATAACAATGGAAGGTGCTAGGTTGAGAAGTGGAAAATGGAGCCGGCAGAAATAGAATTGTGATTTTTTGATTTTTTTTTTTGATTTTTTTTTGATTTTTTTTAATTTATTGAATAGAAACTAAATCTAAATAAACTAGAATCCACAAAGCACAATTTTCCATTTTTCATCAATTTCCTCTTTTCTTTTCTTTTCTTTTTTCACAAATTTTACGTTAAAACTTAAAACTAAAACTAAAACTAAAATGTGAACAAAATTAATATGACAAATAATTAGCAAATAAAAGACAAATAAAAAGGTAACAACTAAAATGCAGACAATCTAAAACAAAATCATGAATTAGATGCAACATACAAATTATTTAAAAATTTGGTGTCTACAGTTTGCCCCTCTTTGTTTGAGTTTTGAAAAAACTTGAGACAAAGAAGTAGACACCAAATACTTACCTGTGTTATTCGGCTGCAGAATGATTTGAACGGACAGGACTTTTTTTAAAAAAAACGGGACTGACCCGAACAAGGAATTTAAAACGGGACTGACCCGAACAGCAATTTAAAGGGACTGACCCGAACAGGAATTTAAAACGGGACTGACCCGAACAGGGATTTAAAACGGGACTGACCCGAACAGGGATTTAAAACGGGACTGGCCCGAACAGGAATTTAAAACGGGATTGGCCCGAACAGGAATTTTAAAACGGGACTGGCCCGAACAGAATTTAAACGGGACTGACCCGAACAGAATTTAAACGGGACTGACCCGAACAGGATTTGAACGGGACTTCACTGGGGAAGTTTAAATAATGAATTGAGTCTTTACCTGGGAGTATTTCAACTTTTGTACCAAGAGGGAAATTTGGATTTCTGTGACTGAAACGATAGCTGATGCTGTTTCTTATGATCGAGTCTTGCAAATAACATCGATCCTTGTTTACTGGGAAGCTTTTGTCTGACATCGGTTTAGGTGCCAAAAAGAGAGTGGCTGCTTTTGTTTGTAAATGCAACATTCCTGCAAAAAAGAAGAAATAATGGGCTTGCCACCATTATTTGATCCGGTTTGCCTTGAGAGTCGTGTAAACATGAGTCTTGTGATGCTTTTATTTCGGCTCGGCGGCGTCTGCCTTAAACCTTTCAATTTCTGAGACTGATAAAATGCAGATTTACCACGTCACCCAATCCAGGTGGTAGCTTTGTTGTATGTTACTCCCTGTAACTGATGATTGAATCCCCTATTTTTGCACAAACCTCAGGGTTTATCATTCATTTGAATTTAATGGTGAAAGAATGATGCATGAAAATTAGTATATGCAAGATGATTTCCTATGTTAGGCAAAGATGAGCATGCAAAAGAATGTAGACAATCATAAGCATTCACACACAAATAATTTGAGAATAACCAAGAGGTTTATAAAGATACATTTTGCAAAAGAATATTTGTAAAGAACAAATACAAATTTAACCAACGAATATCATATTCAAAACTTTGGATATTTTCTCTTCGGAATCCGATATTGGCAGAAGTATCACAAATATGAGGAAAACCCCAAATGAACCAGGTCACCGGCTGTTCCTTCTTGAGCTTGTCTGTTGAGAAAACCTACCTTGGCGCCCTTTCGGGTTTTCACCAAGGTTGCCCCCACCCCTTTTGTTGTTTTTCTTTTCTCTTTTCCTTTTTCTTTTCTTTCTTTTTTCTTTTCCTTTTTCCTTTTTTTTCTTTTCTTTTTCTTTTTCTTTTTCTTTCGAGGTGCCCCTTCGGGTTTTCACCTAAAGAAGAATGAAATATCTCGACCATGATCGACTCAGAAACATGAATTAAAGATTTCTGGCATCAGTAAAATGTACTTCCCTTGTAAAATTAGGCGAAGACATTACGGACATCACCTGCCAGTTGATTAACAAATTTTCTTATAGAAATGCAGCAAGTGACGAAAACCAGGACTTTGGGCTTTTGTAATGAGGTCAGGTGGGGTGTTTTTCAAGAAAGGTTGAGGCTTGAAAGCAGATTTGATACGAGGGGTGAAATAACTTGAGATTGCACCCTTTTGAGAACAACTCCGAAACTGAGGAAAATTTGCCCCAGTTTGATCAGATTTTCTCTCTTTGCATTTTTCATTGTATTTTCCTCACTTTTTGCATTTTTCTTTGAAAACTAAATTTGCCCCAGTGTAGGTTTTTTTTTTTTCGAAACAAATTTGCCCCAGTGTGGGGTTTGCAATTCTCAAGGGTTATCAAACGAGATTTGTCAATTCTGATGGCTCAAAGGGGACAAGTAGAGATAAAATGTTTTTTAGTGTAAAAGAAGATGGCCTGACTTGCATTTCGCCATTTGCATGAATTTCTAAAGAAAATTTGCATGATCAAATGAAAAACTTTTTGCACATATCTGAGTTGATGGGTTGAGGGAAAACCCGTCCATCCATTTCCGCCAAAATAAGAGCTCCGCCAGGTAATACCTTTTGGATAATGAACGGCCCTTGCCAATTTGGAGCGAACTTGCCTTTAGCTTCATCTTGCATTGACAAAATTCGCTTCAGTACCTTATCACCTTCTTCAAATGCCCGCCGATGGACTTTTTTGTTGTAAGCTCGGGCCACACGTTTTTGATAGCATTGCCCATGACAGATAGCATTGAATCGCTTCTCATCTATCAAAGTCAATTGCTCATGGCGCTGCTTGATCCAATCGGCCTCCTCCAATTTAGCTTCCATAAGGATTCGTAGCGACGGAATTTCAACCTCAGCTGGTAATACAGCTTCCATCCCATACATAAGTGAATATGGCGTTGCCCCAGTCGATGTCCGAATAGAAGTCCGGTACGCCATCAATGCATAAGGCAACTTTTCATGCCAATCGCGATGCTTTTCTGTCATTTTGCGGATAATTTTCTTCAGATTCTTATTTGCGGCTTCTACAGCTCCATTCATCTGAGGCCTATAAATGGCAGAATTGCGGTGTTTGATTTTGAACTGCTCACATAGTCCATCTACCATGTCATTGTTCAGATTCTTGGCATTGTCCGTGATAAGCGTTTCGGGTACTCCAAAGCGACAGATGATGTGATCTCTCAGGAAATTGGCCACTACCTTCTTCGTGACATGTTTGAATGACTCTGCTTCAACCCATTTGGTAAAGTACTCGATCGCCACCAATATAAATCGATGTCCATTTGAAGCGGGAGGATCGATTGTACCAATCACGTCCATACCCCACATTGAACAGGGCCATGGGGCGGTCATGCTATGCAGTTCAGTGGGTGGAGCGCGTATAATGTCACCGTGCATTTGGCATTTTATACATCCCCGGACAAAATCTATACAATCATGCTCCATAGTAAGCCAGAAGTATCCGGTTCTCATGATTTTCTTCGCTAGCAAATGGCCATTCATGTGAGGTCCACAAACGCCACTATGCACTTCTTTCATCATATATTGAGCTTCATCCTCATCAATGCACCTTAAAAGGTTCAAATCTGAGGTTCTTTTGTATAACACTTCTCCATTTAAGAAAAATTTTGAAGCCATTCTACGCAGAAAATTCTTGTCCTTTGTCTTAGCATGCAGAGGGTAAGATCCTGTTTTGAGAAACTCCTTAAGATCATTATACCACGGAACATTGTCGGAGGACTTGTCTACAACCCAACAGTGGGCAGGTTTGTCTTGAAGTTGAATCGGAATTGGCTCGATCCTCAATTCATCAGGATATTGGATCATAGAAGCTAAAGTGGCCAAAGCATCGGCAAATGCGTTTCGGGCACGTGGAAGATGTCTGAACTCCAAATTTCGAAATTGCTTGGCCAGAGTAAGCAGACTGCAATGGTAGGGCAGAATTTTTGAATCTTTGGTTATCCACTGTTTCAAGGTTTGATGTACAAGCAAATCTGAATCGCTGAAAGCTATCAACTCTTTGATTTCCATTTCCAAAGCCATTTTGAGACCAAAAATGCAAGCTTCATATTCAGCCATGTTGTTTGTGCAGGCAAATTGCAATTTGGCAGCGGCAGGGTAATGTTTCCCTTCGGGTGAAACCAGAACAGCTCCAATTCCAACTCCGAGGGAATTCGAAGCTCCATCGAAGAAAAGCCTCCATTCAGGGCTTTGTTCACTCATATCATCTGTAGCGCCTACGAATAAAACTTTCTCATCAGGGAAATAAGTATGAAGTGGCTGATAATCATCATCCCTTGGATTTTCCGCCAGATGATCAGCTATAGCTTGCCCCTTGACCGCCTTTTGTGAAGTGAAAACAATGTCGAACTCTGATAGAATTATCTGCCATTTGGCCAGGCGTCCGGTTAACATCGGCTTCTCCAAAAGAAACTTCAGAGGATCAGATCGGGAAATAAGATAAGTGGTATGGCTCAACAAGTAGTGTCTCAACTTTTGAGCCGCCCAGGCCAATGCACAACAGCTTTTCTCAATGAATGAATAATTAGCTTCGTACTGTGTGAACTTCTTACTTAGATAGTAAATGGCTTGTTCTTTCCTCCCAGAGTCATCGTGCTGACCTAGAACACACCCTACTGCTCCATCGAGTACAGATAAATACATAATCAAAGGTCGGCCCAGTTTGGGTGGCACTAAAACTGGTGGATGCAACAAATAATCTTTAATCTTGTCGAAAGCCTGTTGGCATTCCTCATTCCAATACAACGGCACATTCTTTCTCAATAATTTGAACAACGGCTCGTATGTGGCAGTTAGTTGGCCGATGAACCTCCCAATGAAATTGATCTTCCCTAAGAAGCTTTTCACGTCCTTCTGAGTTTTCGGCACTGGCATATCTCGAATTGCTTTGATTTTCGCCGGATCTATTTCTATGCCCTTCTTGCTAACAATGAATCCCAACAGCTTACCCGCAGGTGCTCCAAAGGCGCATTTCGCAGGATTTAACTTCAAATTGTACTTCCGCAATCTTTCGAATAACTTCTTCAAATCAACCAAATGGTCCTCTGCCCTCTTAGACTTGATTATGATGTCATCCACGTAGACCTCCATCTCCCGGTGGATCATATCATGAAATAAGGTTGTCATGGTCCTCTGATACGTTGCTCCTGCATTCTTTAAACCGAAAGGCATGACTCGGTAGCAAAAGGTACCCCAAGGGGTAATGAAAGCAGTTTTCTCCCTATCCTCTTCTGCCATCAAAATTTGGTGGTAGCCAGCAAAACAATCGCAAAAGGATTCAATCTCATGTCCGGCAGTATTGTCTAAGAGAATGTGAATGTTTGGTAGAGGGAAATCATCTTTAGGACTGGCTTTATTAAGGTCTCTATAATCAACGCAAACTCGCACCTCTCCATTCTTTTTTGGAACAGGGACTGGATTTGAAAGCCAAATTGGGTAATGGGAAACAATGATAATGTTGGTTTTGAGTTGTTTTTCAATTTGCTCTTTTATTTTGAGGCTCATATCGGGTTTGAACTTTCTGGGTTTTTGCTTTACGGGTGGAAAAGAAGGGTCTGTGGGTAACCTATGCACTACCACGTCAGTTGAAATGCCAGTCATATCATCATAGGACCATGCAAAGACATCTTGGAACATAGTCAAAAATTCAAGCATCTCCTTTTTCTGCCTCTCATTCAAATGAATACTAATTTGCACCTCCTTAACTTCATCCTCAGTGCCAATGTTAACCTTTTCTGTTTCTTCCAGGTTCGGTTTTGGTTTTTCCTCATATTGTTCAAGGTCATTTGCAAAAGAATCGAATACCTCCTCATTATCACTCTCGCTTTGGAGTTCGGATTCACAGACCTCCAAGTCATGAGTGATATAGAGATTGCCGTTATTGAATTCCAGAATTGTGATATCCAAAGGGTCAAATAATTTTATTTTTGGCCATCTGAAAGAATTAACGAATGTGGGATAATAAGCAAATAAGCATACAACAAACAAATGGTCAAGCAATACAACGAAGATATAAACAAATGAATAAACAAAACAACATGACAAGAACAACTTGTACATTTTCATAAAACCTTTGATTGAAAGCAAATGGAAATGAAAACTTAACAATATTTACATGCGAAAATGTTAGTCAAAAAGTAAAATTGTTTTCATTGGCTATTTACAGATGCAACTTTTCATGAATTCACATGAATGATAAACCCCTTTTAGTTTACCGAAACTCCTTCCGAACGGGCAGGAACTCGGCTGTCCAATTGGGAATTGATCCTTCGGGGATGTCAGGAAATTCAGCTTCGCCTGGAACACTATCTTCAAATGTTGCCCCAACGAACAATTGGGCCAAACTAGCTTCAATTTCGTCAACTGGGTTGATTTCTGACATGATCACCTCGGCTGGTCGTGGGAAAGTATAATGCAGGGGTGGAATGTCAAGAGCCCTTTGCCTTCCTTCTTTCTCCGCTTTCTTGCGCTCCTTCATTTCTCTGATATCCTTAGCAGTCGGTCGGAAACCCAAACCAAACGAATCATTTTTCTCCACAATCTCCACTGGCTTTAAAATTCCTTGCAGATCTCGTCCCAGCCCTTTGTCAAATTCATAGCCTCCACGGATCATCTCCTTAGCCATCATGACACTGGCCCTTGATAGAGCTTGCTCCTCCTTTGTTATCCAACTGACGGAGACAATATCAGATGTGCTATGAGGGGTCACTGTGGAGCTTCGGCTACCCTCTTCTTTGGACTCGGAATCGATGATTACAAGGCAATCCTCTTCGACAAATATAGTTATCAGCTTGTCATTTACTACAAATTTCAACAACTGATGTAATGAAGAAGGCACCGCCCCAGACTTGTGAATCCATGGCCTGCCAAGCAAAACGTTGTAAACACTAGGAAAGTGCATGACTTGGCAGGTTATTTGAAACTGGGCGGGTCCCATTTCAACTACTAAATCCACTTCTCCTATTGGCTCTCTTTGTGCTCCATCAAAACCTCGAACTATGGTCCCTGAAGGCCTCAGCTTGATGTCTTGCAATCCCAGCTTTTCCAAGGTGCTCCAAGGACAGATATTAAGCGCGGATCCATTATCAATCAAAACCTTCGGCAGCCTTTTCCCATTGCACCTAACAACTATGTACAGGGCCTTGTTATGTCCAATGCCTTCCGCCGGCAATTCATCGTCAGAAAAAGTAATTTGCTTGGTGAATAACACACTCCCAACCACGTGCGAAAAATTATCAACAGAAATGTCCCTAGGGATTTGAGGTTTAGTCAATACCTCGATCAACGCATCCCTATGCACATCTGAAGAAAAAAGTAAATCCAACATGGATATCTGGGCAGGTGACTTGCTTAGCTTCTCAATCACATTGTATTCACTTCTCTGGAGCCTTTTAAGAAAATCCAAAGCTTCCTTCTCAGTGATTGTTGGTTTGGCGGGTGGCTCGGAATTATTTGTTTGAATCGGAATGGTAGCTTCAAATGGACTTACGATTTTCCCTGATCTGGTGACCACTGACACTTCTTCCTTCGCGATTGACTTTTCCCCAATCTGTACAGTAGGTTCATTGTAATTCCATGGCACTTGTTGCAGACTCAGAACAGGCTCCTGCTTCGGGAATTCGATGATTACTGGCTCCAAAGCCTCACTCTCCGCTGGAGTGAGATCCAAAACAAAGGGCTTTTCGTCCTCTTCAAATGGCAATTCTATGACAAAGGGTTGGTCTGTGACCCCAAACACTTCAGCTTCCCTTGTCAATTCTTTGACCGGTTCCACATACTCCGTATCATCCAGAATAACCCCAATGATATTGGCATGTTCCGGTAAAGGGTTCCTATTTACGTTCGGCCCTTGCGCCTCCCTTTTCCGGATTACAATCTCCCCGGCTTCAACCATATCTTGGATTTTATGCTTAAGTGCCTTGCAATCAATGGTGGCATGTCCGGGGGCCCCAGAATGATAAGCACAAACAGCTTGTAGATTATACCACGCGGGCATGCCATATGGGTAGGTAGGAGGGGGTACTGTACTAATTTTCCCGGCGGCCTTCAACTGGTCATACAATTGGTCCAGAGGCCTGCCTAAATTGGTGAATGTACGGCTAGGTGGTCGGTTGTAAGGTTCAGGAGGTTGAGGATGGTTGTAAACAGGTCTATTTGGTGGAGGAAATCTTAGGTTATATGGAGGGCGAGGTCGGTTTTGAGGTGGATTTGGTTGGGAAATTTGAAAAGGGGCTGAAAGTGGGTTAGGATAACTTGGGCGAGGTCGAGGGTGGTGGATGTTGGTGGTATATACAGGATGCGGGTTTGAGTAGTAAGGGTAATGTGGTTGGTAGGTTGGATTGTGTTGGTATCGGGGTCGGGGTGAAGGGTTTTGGTTCCAAATAAAGGTTGCATCCCCCTCCTTCTTTTTGAACGGCAGCTTTTTCACATTGCTTCCTTGACCTTGTAAAGCATCCAACTGGGATTTGAGAGCAGAGACGTTGACAATTTTCCCGGCTCTTACAAAGTCATCAAACTCTTCCAATTTATTCACAATGGCAGCAAATGAACAACCAGTCATACGGAAAATTTCTTCGAAATATGGAGGATCATGCGCCTTTATGAATGTGCGAATAATTTCATCCTCGGTCATCGGAGGCTCCACTTTCGCAGCTATCTTTCTCCATCTCTTGGCATATGTCTTATGATCTTCAGATGGTCGCCTCTTCGTTCCTTCCAAAGTAGTTCGGGTTGGTGCCAGCTCACAGTTATACTCATATTGTCTGATGAAGGCATTGGACAGATCGAGCTAGGTCTTCACTTCCTCTGGCTTTAGGTTGGAATACCAATCGAGAGCATCCCCTTCTAAGCTTTCTGGAAATAATCTCAACGGCAAATTCTCGTCATCCACTGGCTTGCCCAACTTGTTAGCAAACAAACGCAGGTGCGTCTTAGGGTTACCCGTTCCATCATATTTGTTGAACTTAGGGGTCTTGAACCCCACCGGTAGTTGTACGTTCGGAAATAGGCACAAATCATCATAATCCAACACCCCTTGTTTGCTTAAACCTTGGCTTTTCCGAATAAATTCATCAAAACGATCCAAGCGTTTAAGTAACTTCATATCAATCTGGGCAGACGACTCTCCCATTTCTGGCTTATTTTGAAAAGTGTGCTCCGGCACCACGGGCTCCGCGGTAGTCTGATAAAAAACTGGTGGGTTCAAATGCAGGGTCGGATTGTCTTGAGGCTGAAATCCTTGACCATAAGGAGGGTAGAAAGGAGGATTTTGAATAAAAGCATATTGCGGGTTTACAGTTCCCTCAAACGTAGTTTGAAATGGAGGAATAACAAATGGTTCGGATTGTGTTTGTGTGGCGGGTACAGGTTCAGGTTGCACTCCGCTACTAACGAGCTCATCAATCAACTTCTTCTGAGCGGCCATTTCCGATGCCATTTCCCCAAATTTTGTGAGTAACTCTGTCAACTGAACCCCAGGACTTGCAGCTTCCGGCTGGGTAGTTGCGACGGCCTTATCAGATGATTCTGGTTGAGTACTCATGTCTACACGATTCCTTTGGGCTTTACTTCGGGATCGCGTAATAATGGGGCTTTTCCGAAAAGCTATTTTGAAATTTACCTGAGAATGCAAAAGACTTCTTTAGATAAATCAATGATTACTGAATTTCTGCAATTTATTCAAAAAAAGAGAAAAAAGAAAAAGACATGAGTTAGTAATTATTCAAACAATTCGGATGTATGTCTTATTTGGGGGGCCCTTTTTGTGCCAAGGGTAGGCCTAGCATGATGCAACACCTTCGAAATGGGACCCGTAATACAAACCTGTTTTTGACAATAATCCAAAATAAGAGCAAAAGAAAAGTCATTTTCATTGATAAACTTGCCAATATTTACATCATGTCACGAA
>NW_020863867.1:0-28087 GCF_003713205.1 Coffea eugenioides
AGATATCCTGCATCTTGCAGTGTGCCAATACCCGCAACATAGAGATCACGTCTTGATGCGTACAACTCGCAGCCCAACCAAACCTTGGTTCACCGGGTGTCCGCTCACGATCCACCCATAGGGTTGAGACGTCGCTTGTGTGACCATTGTCATGAAAATCTTGTTGTCCGCAACATATATCTACCACCACCACGAGTTGTCCTTATTCCACACAAGGATGTCATGATCATTCTTCGCTTAAGAAGGCGACATGCAGGCAGCTTGGTGACTATACACATGCTCTCATCACTTTTGTTTTGTAAGAGAGTCATGATTTGGGGACAAATCGCCTTTAAGAGGAGGGGAATGATGAGAATATAAAGACCAAGGCCCATTCAAGTACATGGGAATTGGAAGATTCAAGTGAAGACTAGTTGATTGCACGAATACTTGAGTTTAGTAGGATTATTTGATTTTCCTCGTTGATTTTGGTTATTTCTCGCTTTAGAAAGTCTAGGTAATTAAGCTAGTTTAATTGCGGCCCATTTGTTAGTAAGTGAGGTCCAAAATCTTCCTTAAGTATGTAGGGTAGTTTGGTCAATTTTTGGATTAGGGTTAATACTTGTAAGGGCTATAAATAGCCCCACTTCCTCTTTGTTTTGGGATCAGTTTTTAGCTATTAAATACGATTAGTGAGTTTTCACTTTCTCTTTGGGCAAGAGAGCTTCCTTTGAATACTTGAGAATCTTCTCAAGTTATTTACCCAAACTTATCAATCGAGTATCTCCTTGATTGTGGCATTCTACTACCCTCAATTTGGTTCGTTAATTCGAGTAGTTACGGGTTGAGATAATATCAAAATTGTTCGTGATTTCTAGGGATTAGTTGGGTCAAATTTCCGCTGCCTAAACCATGGTGATTTGGTTGTCTAGATCGGGGTTTCACATCACTATCATTTTCTCACGCAAATATCAAAACACTTTCTGTATTTTCCAGCCGCATCTCTCGACGAGTCCCTCTAACACCGGGTCATTTGCGAACTCATCAACAATGTCCAACCAGAAATGGCCCCAACAATGAATGACCCCAGCAGAAATGATCCAGGCCAAAACATAAAAAGAATAGACAATACAGCAAAGAAGTGCCCATCATTTACTTGAAACGTCGGACTGAAACATTCCAGAAATCATTCTAGAAAACAGACTATGAAGTAAACAAGATGCTAGGCATCTGCACAAGAAGTTGCGAGGCCTACATGGGCAAGATAACACACAATAGATAAACATGGATCTAATACTCATTTGACACCACAAAACCCTCATAAACACACTACTAAACACGCATCAGAGGAGATTCAAGGTTGGGGAGGGGCCAAAACTTGGATCTAAGAGCAAGCAAATCCTAAGTAAACCATCCATGAACAACGATCAGACAGCATGAAAATCAAAGAATAAACCATAAAACAGCAAAGGTCAAACAAGTAAATAGCAAAAGAGACAACTTGGACCTTAGCCGAAAGCAAAGAGGAAGATCACAGCGGGTAGCTTGCTGTAGAATCGTGCCTTTCAACAATGGTTGAAGCCGATGACGATGGCGTTGGTTTCTCCTTCCGTTCTCTACCTTTCCTCTCAACCGCAGACCCTTGGCTTCCTTTCTCCTCAGCCCATAGCCTCTCTAGTTTCCCTGTAGCACTCCTCCATAGCCTCTCTCTGGTTTTGTTACTCCGCTCCCTAGATCTCTTCCTCAGCCCGTAGATTTCTTTTTCTGTATCTCTCTCGCTCAATTCTCCTTTTCTAGCCCGTTACTTCTTTCTCTCTTTTACTCTCAGACCTCCCTTGAAACTCTCTCAATCTCTCGGCTCTTTCTCATTTTTATCCTAGCCGCCACCCCACCTTTCCTTGTTATCCTCCAAAATCCTCCCAGCCGTCACTTTTTCATCAGCCGTCACACCTCTCTAGCTATCCTATCCTCCCTTCTCTTAAACCCTTCCTTAGCTTTTATATGGCACACCCGAAACTAAAACCCTTTCAGCAATGGTTTGGATGAAGCCACCGGCATTTGGAGAACCATTTGATGGTTCTTGATGCCCAAACAATGAGGTTTATAGATTAAGCCAGATGGCTTGTACTAGGATAATCTAACGGAGGTAAGAAATGAAAGAAAAGTGAGGATAAATAGTTGGAAAAAATGTAGCTGCCATCCTCTGTACTCTGCGTTTTCATTTTTTCTGCCGGAAATGTAATATGGAAAAAGGCTTGGATCCGGTGTGGCTCACGCAAGTGTGAGCTTGCTTCTTTTTTTTTTGTTTTTTTTTGAAATAATAAGGTAAAAAAAATGGAAATAAACGAAATCAACTAAAAGGTAATAAAATGCTAAAAAGCTTTGTGTTTCATTGGTGATTTTTCCTTTTATTTTTTAACTGAAATTCAATTAATTTAAGAAAACAAGCAGCGTTAATTTATAATTGAAGTTAACTTGCAATAAATTTCCATAAATTAAGTCTAAAAAATTAAAGCATATTTTTGTGAATAATTTCTTTTCCAATAAATTTAAAAAAAAATAAGATATCTAAAAAATAAAAATTAAGCGACTAATTAAGCAAGAAATCAATAATAAATAAAAATAATAACAATTAGAGCTAATTAAATAAATTTAGTATCTAATAGGCTAAAGAAAATGTTTAACTCAAAACCATGAGATTAATAATTAAAAATTAAAAATAATTATCAATAAAACAAAAATGAAATAAGTAAAAATTTGGTGTCTACAGTTTGCCCCTCTTTGTCTGAGTTTCGTAGAAACTTGAAACAAAGACGTAGACGCCAAATACTTACCTGTATTTATTCTGTCGTGATCTTGGAACACGTAATCATAAAAGATAGTAGGATGAATACCCGAGTCTTTATTTGGTCAGTGGGACGAACACCCGAGCCTGCCTTCACTTGATCAGTGGGATGAATACCCGAGCCTGCTTTCATTTCGTCAGTGGGATGAATACCCAAACCTGCTTTCACTTGATCAGTGGGATGAATACCCGAGCCTACTTTCACTTCGTCAAAAAACTTTCGTAGAATTTGGAGAAGAGAGACAAACAACTTCTTCTAACATTGCCCTAGTGTAATGCTTATTGGACTGTCAGACCTGCAAGAAAAGAAATAATGGTAGATAATGCCGCCACCATCCGATCAATCCCCTTCTCCAAGAAATGTGTAAACATGAGTATTTGGACTTCTTATTTGACGTAGCGAGTACTTCAACCTGACCTTGCGAACAATATCAAATTTCCATAATTTCTCATACTTAAACCACCATGTCATTTAGTATCCATCTACTTTCGATAAATTATAGGGATTGCCGTTTGATAGAACGAAAGAGACAAATGTGACCAGGAAACACATGTAACATAGTTTAATTACACATAATGATGAAAATTCTAACAATATAAACACAATCATCTACTTTTATTGCATGGAAAATCATTTCAAATAAATAAACTTATATACTCAAATTCAAAAGTTTTAGGCTTAACAAATCGAGCACTTTAGTTCTCGAACAAAATGCTCCGTTTGACCTTTTGGATATTATCCCTTCGGAGCTCAATGCTTGACAATAGAACCACAATTTGAGAAGAAATTCCAATGAACTAAGTCACCAGTTTTTCAGATCCAAACTCACTCTTGTTTGTAAAACCCTTACCTTAGCGCCCTTTCGGGTTTTTACTAAGGTTGCCCCCGCCCTTTTTTATTTTATTTTTCCTTTTCTTTTTCTTTTTTCTTCTTTTTCTTTTCTTTTCTTCTTTTTTCTTCTTTTCTTCTTTTCTCCTTTCTTTCTCTTTTTTTTTTCTTTTCTTCTTTTTTTTCTTTTTTCTTTTTTTTAAGGTGCCCTTACGGATTTTCACCTAATAAACAAATCTTGTCTACCGCCCGCACTAATTCAGAAATGTGTTTTAAAAAATAATGGCATCAGTATAACAATCCTTCCCTTGCAAAATAGGTGAAGGTGTTTTTGACATCATGTGCCATTTGATTAGAAATTATCCTAAGAAGGCAATATAGAGAACAGAAGTCAGGACTTTTGGTTTTTGTAATAGGGTCTGGTGGGGTGCTTAGAAAAGGTTGAGGCTGGAAGGCGAATTTACGAATGTTTAGATTTCCTGAGATCGCATCTTCAAATTAACTCTACTAATAATTGCCCCAGTTTATTCTCAATTGAGATTTTCCTTTAATTTCCTTCATTTTGTTCCTCTGTCACTTTTACCTTTTGAAACCCTTTTTTTTTTTGCCCCAGTGTGAGGTTTACGATTCTCAGGGGTTGCCAAACGAAATAATTTGCTCTGAAGACTCAAAAGAGAT
The DNA here is from genome assembly GCF_003713205.1 of Coffea eugenioides. Lineage (NCBI taxonomy): Eukaryota > Viridiplantae > Streptophyta > Magnoliopsida > Gentianales > Rubiaceae > Coffea > Coffea eugenioides. The sequence continues at coordinate 4,332 of NW_020863867.1, forward strand.
AACTAGGGGTAGAATGTTTGATTGAAAAGGAAGAAAGCCTGACTTTTCATTCCATTCTTTACATCAACCTTAAAAGGAAAATTCCATTTATCATATGAAAAATTTCTTACACATATCCGAATTGATTGGTTGAGAGAACACTTGCCCATCCATTTCTGCGAGAATGAGCGCTCTCCCGGGTAAAACTTTCTGGATAATAAAAGGGCCTTTCCAATTTGGTGCAAATTTCTCCTTAGTTTCCTCTTGTATTGGCAAAATGTGTTTCAACACTTTATCTCCTTTTGTGAATGTCCGTGGTCTGACTTTCTTATTGTAAGCACGAGCTACCCTTTTTTGATAGCATTGACCATGACAAATGGCATTTAATCTCTTTTCATCAATTAAAGATAACTGCTCATGACGTTGTTTAATCCAATTAGCCTCATCTAGCTTGGCCTCCATTAAAATGCGCAATGAAGGGATTTCGACCTCAGTTGGCAATACTGCTTCCATCCCATACATGAGGTTGTAGGGAGTTGCCCCAATAGAGGTCCGTATAGCAGTTCTATATGCCATTAATGCATAAGGGAGCTTCTCGTGCCAATCACGGTGTCTTTCAATCATTTTTCGAATTATCTTCTTCAAATTCTTATTCGCGGCCTCCACAGTTCCATTCATCGGTGGTCTATAAATAGAGGAGTTCCGATGCCTGATTTTGAACTGTTCACACAATCCATCTGCCATATCATTGTTGAGATTCTTGGCATTGTCAGTGATTAATGTCTCTGGTATTCCAAAATGACAAATGATGTGCTTCCTTAGAAAGTCCGTCACCACCTTTTTAGTCACATGCTTATAAGATTCAGTTTCGACCCACTTGGTGAAATATTCAATTGCCACCAGAATAAATCGATGCCCATTTGAAGCGGGAGGGTCAATTGCTCCGATTACATCCATACCCCACATCGAACATGGCCAGGGAGCAGTCATACTATGTAATTCTGTAGGGAGAGTACGCATAACATCTCCATGCAATTGACACTTTACGCATTTCCTAATAAAAACTACACAATCATGCTCCATAGCAAGCCAAAAATATCCGGTTCTCATGATCTTCTTTGCTAATAAATGGTCATTCATATGTGATCCACACACTCCACTATGTACTTCTTTCATCAGGTATTCTGTTTCGTCTTCATCAACACACCTTAGAAGGCCCAAATCTGACGTCCTTTTGTGATGCAGATACGGGTGCGCAACAACTTCAACCTTGGGTCAAGGACCCTTTGACCAACATTGGTGGTCCGATGACAAGGTCAAGAACCAAGAAGGTGAAGGAAGCTTTACGAGCCTTGATCATTCACCATACAAGCAAGGAACAAGTTAGGTTTGAAGATTCGATGGACCATGAAGTTACCTTGTTCACTTGTACATTTGAAGCGAAGGAATGATCTCATACTTGTTAGCTTAGTTGGTAGTTGTTTTAAGACTGCCTAGTTTAGTAGTTGTTAGGCGTTGAATATTTTATTACTTATTGGGCCTTATCGGAAAGCCTTAAAGAGCTGGCTCTTTAAGCTCTTTATGCGGACCGAATTTCTTCCAGGTTTATGTGGGCCGGATTTTGCCCTAGTTTTAGCCTATAAAAAGGCACCTATTGTATGAGCGGAGGACAGATTATTACAACCAGAAATCGTGAGGAATTTTCCTTCAAGTTCTTAATCGAACTTACTCTTGAATTCATGAGTTCATTGCTTAGGATTCAAATCTGACTTTATCGATTAGTTTGTTCCCTAATCGTGGTGTCTCTTCATCCATCTTTATTTGCTTAAGGTTGCTGATTACCTTTGTGTGTCAGAGGTCTTGAGTTCATGAGAACAATCGAGTTCAATTTCTGTTGGGAGAAAATATCCAACTCTGATAATTACAAGGTTGGGAGGTTCTAGGAGGGTCTTCCCCTAGGGTTGCCTATATCATTTTGTATACCACTTCTTCGTTTAGGAAAAATTTGGAAGACAATCTGCGCAAGAAACTTTTAGCAGTTGTATCGGCCCCAGGGGGATAGGACCCTGTTTTGAGAAATTCCTTGATATCGTTGTACCAGGGACGGCCATCAGATGACTTTTCCACAACTAGGCAGTGAGCAGGTTTTTCTTGTAGATGAATCTGGATAGATTCAATTACCAACTCATCTGGATGTTGAATCATTGAAGATAAAGTGACCAATGCATCGGCAAAGACATTTCTGACACGGGGAATATGCCGAAACTCCAAACTCCTAAATTTATTTGCTAACTCCAGTAAGTTGCAATGATAAGGCAAGATTTTTGAATCCCGAGTGATCCACTCTTTGAGAGTCTGATGTACAAGCAAATCTGAATCGCTGAACTCTAACAAGTCCTTAATCTCCATTTCTAACGCCATCTTTAACCCAAAAATGCAAGCTTCATATTCAGCCATATTGTTAGTACAAAAAAATCAGAGTTTGGCCGAACCAGGGTAATGCTTTCCTTCAAGCGATACTAGCACAGCTCCAATACCGGCCCCGAAGGAATTTGACGCACCGTCAAAGAACAACCTCCACTCCGGGCATTGATCATTCATATCTTCTACTATACCCACGAACCGGGCCTTCTCATCCGGAAAATAAGTGTGAAGCGGTTGATAATCATCTTTCAGTGGATTTTCAGCCAAATGGTCGGCTACAGTCTGGCCCTTGATTGCCTTTTGCGTGGTAAAAATAATGTCAAATTCCGAAAGAATCATCTGCCATTTTGCCACACGCCTAGTCGGCATAGGCTTTCCCAATAGATATTTCAAAGGGTCGGAGCGGGAAATGAGGTAAGTAGTATGACTGAGCAAGTAATGCCTCAACTTTTGAGCGGCCCAAGCTAAAGCACAGCAACTTCTCTCAAGTAAAGAATAGTTGGCTTCATACGCAGTGAACTTCTTACTGAGGTAATAGATGGCTTGCTCCCTCTTCCCCGATTCATCGTGTTATCCCAATACACACCCCATAGCTTCGTCCAACACCGATAGATACATGATCAAAGGTCGTCCGGGTTTGGGTGGCACTAAAACTGGAGGGTGCAATAAATAGTTCTTGATCTTATCAAACGCCTGCTGGCATTCTCCACTCCAATGCAATGACACATTTTTCTTCAATAATTTGAACAAAGGCTCACACGTATGGGTCAACTGAGCGATGAACCTCCCGATAAAGTTAATCTTCCCTAAAAAACTCTTTACGTCCTTTTGCGTTCTTGGTACTGGCATTTCACGAATGGCTTTAATCTTTGCCGGATCTATCTCGATACCCTTCTTACTGACAATGAATCCCAATAACTTTCCGGCAGGGGCCCCGAATGCACACTTTGCAGGGTTTCGTTTCAAATCATATCTTCTCAATCTTTCGAATAACCTTTCCAAATCAATCAGATGATCCTCCGCTCTCTTGGATTTGATGATGATGTCGTCCACATAAACCTTCATCTCCTTATGAATCATATCATGGAACAGGGTGGTCATGGTCCTTTGGTAAGTGGCTCCGGCATTTTTCAATCCAAATGGCATTATCCGGTAGCAAAAAATCCTCCATGGCGTGATAAAAGCAGTTTTCTCCCTATCTTCCTCTGCCATTAAAATCTAGTGATATCCAGCAAAGCAATCAGCAAATGATTCGATTTCATGTCCTGCGGTATTATCTAGAAGAATATGGATGTTTGGCAACGGAAAATCGTCTTTCGAGCTGGCTTTATTAAGATTCCTGTAATCGACACAGACTCGCACTTCTCCACTTTTCTTTGGAACAGGTACAGGGTTTGAAAGTCAAATGGGATAATGAGACACCATAATAATTCTACCATTGAGCTGCTTCTCGATTTGCTCCTTAATTTTGAGACTCATGTCTGGCTTAAACTTGCGAGGTTTTTGTTTCACTGGTGGAAAATTTGGATCAGTCGGTAATCGGTGGACCACTATCTCTGTTGAAATTTCAGGCATATCATCATAGGACCAGGCAAACATATCTTGAAACATGGTCAAAAACTTGATCATTTCTTTTCTCTGTTTCTTATTCAAATGAATGCTAATTTTTATCTCCTTAACCTCAGTCTCAGTGCCAATATTAACAACTTCTGTTTCTTCTAAGTTCGATTTGGATTTCTCCTCATATTGTTCAAAATCCTTTAATAAAGACTCAGATTCTTCCTCGTTATCGCTCTCGTCTTGAATTTCGGATTCCAAAATTTCAAAGTCGTGAGGGATATCGAGATCACAATCATCAAATTCCAAAATAGTGATATCCAAAGGGTCAATGTGTTTTATTTTTGGCCATCTGAAAAAGAATAAAATAAATACAATAGTAAGTAAGTTAAAACAATTTGGACAATAAACACTGTGCATTTCATTGAAATTCAAAGTAAAGGATAACATCATGACATGCTACTTAACAAGAAATTTAACGCAAGACTTGCATTGAAAAACATTTGATTAAAAACTATTTACAAACTTGACAGACAAAAGATAAGTAGTATGAACGATTTGTCTCATGTCGACTAAAGGCAATCCCCTAATTTACCGAAATTCCCTGCAGGAGGGAAGGAGATCACTGGTCCAGTTCTTCATTGCTTCAATAGGCACCTCTGGAAATCTTGGGTCCTCCAACGGCTCCCCTTCAGAAGTAACCCCCACAAATAGCTCAGATAATCCAACCTCCACTTCCTCGATCGGGTCCACTTCAAGTCTAATCACCTCCGATGGATAAGGAAAAGTGCAGTACAATGGTGGGATGCTCATGATAAGTTGTCTCCCTTCCTTCTTCGCCCTTTTGCTATCCGACATCTCTTTCTTATCTCTGGCAGTAGGTTGAAATCCTAATCCAAAAGTGTCCTTCTTTTCTTGAAGCTCTATTGGTTCCAAAACTCCTTGTAGGTTGCACCCAAGACCCTTGCCTATCTCATATCCTTCTCGAATCATCTCTTTAGCCATCATAACACTAGCTTCCGGCAAATTCATTTCCACCACTGGTTTCTCCTTAGATATCCATCCCACAAAGGCAATATCAGCCACATGGTGAGGAGAAACCAGAGATTCTGTACTATTTTCCCCATTTGTTCTAGAATTAACAATCATTGTACAATCATCCTCCGCAAAAACTGTAATCAATTGGCCATTCACGACAAATCTCAACATTTGATGGATCGAAGATGGTATAGTGCTCGAAGTGTGAATCCAATGCCGTCCAAGGAGAACGTTGTAAACACTTGAAAAATTCATGACTTGGCACATGACTTGGAATTGGGCAGGTCCGATCTCCAGCACTAAATCCACCTCCCCCATTGGTTCCCTTCTCGCGCCATCAAATCCTCTCACCACGGTGGTAGACGGCCGCAATTTAGCCTCTTGAAACCCCAACTTAATCAAGGTATTCCAGCGATAGATATTGAGGGCGGATCCATTGTCTATCAGAACTTTTGGCAAAAGTTTTCCGTTACAGCGGACTGAGATATACAAGGCTTTGTTGTATCCAATCCCTTCGGCAGTTGGATCTTCATTAGAAAAAGAAATCCGATTGGGAGCCAAAACATGTTCAACTACATTGGTGAATTTGTCAATTGGAATGATTTTAGGAACTTGAGCCTCATTTAACACTTTGAGTAAAGCTGTTCTATGAAGTTCAGAAGTCAAAAGTAGGTTTAACATAGAAATTTGAGCAGGCATTTTATCCAATTGCTCAATCACTTTGTATTCACTCTTCTTCAACATCTTAAGGAAATTAAAGGCCTCTTCGTCTGTCACAACTGGTTTTGTTGGCGTAGCACTTTCTTTTGCTTTTGAAGATTCATCAACTGCGGGTTCCCCTATGATTCTTCCAGATCTAATAATAGCATCCACCTCCTTCTTGGGCACCTTCTCTCCTCCAATTAGCAATGTAGGCTCGCTATAATTTCATGGGACCTCTTGCAAATTAAGAACAGGAGTTTGCTCAGACAATTCAAGTACCACGAGCTCCGAAGGCTCACATTCGAAAGGTATCATTTCCAGAATAAATGGATCAGTATTTTCCTTGACTTCATAGGCTTCTTCCTCCAGTATGAACGGTTCTCCGATGACCCCTATTATCTCAGTTTCGTCTACAATGTACTGTGTAGGTTCCTCAATCTTTTCCTCTGTGGTAACAGCTCCTACGGTATCCTTGTGCGCGGGAAGAGAATTGTTGCTAACACTTGGCCTTTGTTCATCCCTCCTTCTTAGAACTATGTCTCCGGTCTCGATCATATCTTGAATTTTATGCTTAAGCACCCAGCAATTGGCCGTTGAATGTCTAGGGGCTCCCGAATGATAAGCACAAAATGACTGAGGATCATAATCAATGGGAAATCCTTTGGAATAGGTCTTAGGGGGTACCGTACCAATCTTCCCAGCAGCTTTCAATTGCTTATATAACTGGTCAACAGGCCGACCTAAATTGGTAAAGATTCGGTATGGGGTTGGATTTTGGGTGTCACTGGCTTGTTGGTATTGGTAATTTGGATTAGGGGGTGGCATGGGCCTGGGATTAAGAGGAGGGCGAGGTCTAATTTGAAAGTTTGGTGGGAAAATGTGAAATGGCGTTGATGGTGTGTTTGGGTAATTTGGTCGAGAACGGGGGTGGTTGATTGTGGTATTGTAGACAGGTCAAGGGCGTGATTGGTATAGGTAACGGGGTGAGTAGGCGGGACTTCGTTGGTATGTAGGCCGGGAAGAAGAATCTTGGTTCCAAACAAAGGAAATTTCCTCGTCTTTCTTCTTAAACTGAGACTTTTTACTGCTGCTGTTTTGGCTTTGCATAGCTTCCAACTGCAACTTTAAAGCTGAAACATTAACAATCTTGCCTGCTCTCATAAACTTGTCATACTCTTCCAACTTATTGACAATCTCTGCAAAGGAACACCCAGTCATACGAAAAATCTCTTCAAAGTAGGGCGGGTCATGAGTTTTGTTGAACGTGCGAACAATTTCATTTTCGGTCATGGGAGGCTCCACCTTGGCGGCCAGCTTCCTTTATCTTTTTGCATACGTCTTATGGTCCTCCGATAATTTCCTCTTGGTTCCTTCCAATGTGGTCCTCGTCGGAGCGAGCTCACAATTATATTCATACTGCCTCACAAAAGCAGTCGATAAATCCATCCAAGATCTCATATCCTCAGGCTTCAAATTGGCGTACCAATCTAATGCATCGCCTTCTAGACTCTCAGGAAATAAGCGCACAGGCAGATGCTCATCGCCTATTGGTCTCCCCAGTTTGTTTGCAAACATCCGAAGGTGGGTCTTGGGATTGCCAGTTTCGTCATACTTGGTAAACTTAGGTGCTTTGAAACCCACCGGCAATTGCATATCCGGAAACAGGCACAGCTCGTTGTAGTCTGGACCTCCTTGCTTGCTCAAGCCTTGGCTTTTCCTTATAAATTCCTCAAACTTATCCAATCTCTTTAGTAAATTCTTGTCCACGGGCACGGATGACCCCCCAGTTTCAGCTTTCCCTTGAACGGCGGTATCTAGGGTGAATGGTTCAGCGGTGGAGTAATAATATGGTCCCTGTGGTTCGAAAGGCATACTCATAGTAATGGGCGGATAATTTTGGAAAATTTGGACATGAGGAGGATTAGTTTGGATATGAGGTGCTTAAGTAGGTGGTGGGCCATGAGTGGGTAAGTAAAGGCTTCTTCAAGTGGGTTTATGACTTGTGAAGTAACAGAGATTTGGGTATAAGGTAAGAATATGGGTTGAGGTTCAGATTGGCCAAGGGATAAGGGCTCGTGTTCTTCACCGCTGGCACCGCTAGCGACCAATTGATCGATTACGCGCCGTTGGGCCATCATTTCAACGCTTAGCTCATTAAATCGGTTGAGAATTTCGCTCAGCTGAGCTCCCAGATTCGCCAAATCGGTTGGTGATGTCGTTGCGAGTCTATCAGATGGTTCTGGATGGGTACTCATGTTTACACTTTCTCTCGAAGCTTGGCTACGTGATTGGGTGATAATGGGACTTTTTGGGGTAGCTATATTTGCAATTACTACCTTAAAACGTAGGAAAATCCTGTTAAAAACCCATCTCGATCGACTGTTGTTAAGAAGAAAGAAAAAGAAAAAGAAAAAGACAGGAGTTAGTAACAATTAGAGTAACACGGATGCATGTCCTAATGGGGAGCCCTTTTGTGCCAAGGGTAGGCCTAACGTGATGCAATACCTTCGGGGTAAAATCCCAATTTCAAACCTGTAAGTGAATATAAAAGCAGGAATTCTCATTAAACATTGATAAACTTAATCCTTTTTTTCAATCTCATTGATGGTTCGACTGACCATTCTTACAAAATCCTCATGTCTAGCTAATCTAGTGTGTTGAGATTCCCTAGAACTCCCTATACTAAGCTTCCGAATCTCATCTTAGATTTTATCGAATGCACCCAATGCCTTTTCCAATTTCTCGAATTTCCTTGCCTCTCTCTTCAATTGTGATCGAGAGTCTTCCAAGGCTTGATCGGCTACTATAATCTGCAATTGGTGATCCTCCAGCTCTTTCCTTAGTTTCTCATTCTGCTCTTCAAGACTAATGGAGACCAACGGTAACCTTTCTCTTTCTTGTTCCATTGTCAATTTGATCCAGTCATTATATTTCAAAGTGACCCTAGGTTCTACTTTATTCACTTGATCCAGATATAGGTTGTCTAGGCTACGAAGATTTCCCCAAGCCTCCAGTACCCTGCTTCGGCACTCGGCAACAGTGTTGAGTCTGATGCTTCCCATTCCTTGTATTATTGGGACTCTTTGTGGATACCCAAATTGCTTCATAACTCGTTGCGGAACATACGAGACCAATCCATTAATGCCTGCTAGAGGGATAAAACCATGTCGTGTAGTGGTGAAGGCCGGATCCCTAACCTTTGTCCAATCAAGAACCCATTGTATCTTATCCGGTGTCAAATCTCCAAACTCTTGAACAAAGCGACTCGAAGATGCTATTCGGTAGTATCCTTTAACCCTTTCTCGGTGCGATTCGATCCAATTCTCCGTTGGAAGGCATGATCCTAAGGGATTGAGTATTCTCTTTGATAAATGCTCTATTGCCCACATCTGAAGTACCAAATTTGATGCATAAAAGAATCCCCTTGTCTTTCGACACTCAGTAATAGCGTTGAAGATATCGGCGATGATAACAAGCACCAAAGTAGGGGTTGCTCCATTGATTCCTAGAAACAGACTTTGAATCATGTTAATGGTTGAGAACGTAATTTTTCCATGCTTTTGTGGAAACAATAACACATTAATCAGGGCTAGTCCAAAGATTTGCACTCGCTTCTCCTCCCATTGCTCTCTACTAATGAAGAAGTCATCACGGAATTGATCATAAGATTCCCTTTCCCCAAACCACTTGTACAGGAGGCCTAACGGGCATGATTTTGCATCGGGATGTTGATCCATACTATTTTGCTTCAGTCCTAAAAACCTATAAAACTGTTCCCTTGTTCCATTAGTTGGATATACCATGGGATGACCTTTCCCTGGCATTTGTAAAAGTCCTTCTATTTCCTCCAAGGTCAACGTCAACTCGCATCCATTAAACCGAAAAAGTGAACTCTCCGGATCCCAATATTCAAGTAGAGCTTGGATAATTGCCACGTTGGGCGCCACATCTAGGAGACTTGGTAGATGCCCAATATATTTAAATAACCCTTTCACCTCATGAGCTATATTACTTTTCCAATCCGTCAGTTTCTTAGGTATTCGGTTCAATAATCTACATGGAGCCATCTGAAGAGAAGTTTTCTTTTTAGTACCTTACCTTAGGATTTTACTCCTTAGGTAATACAGAAATAGTAAACATGCATGTCTCATTGGATTAAATATCCGAAACATGGGGTGGCTTATTCCAAACACGGGATTCCCTACGTGGCATTCCCTTCTACGGTTTATGCATGATGCCAGTTTATTAAAGCGATAAAACATACAATTTGAAATGAAATATGACCTAAGGAACCCTTTATACGCCAGGGTAGGCCTAAAATGATATGACATTATCATCCTACAAATGCAATATATCAGAATCTTTAAATGTGCAATAGCCTATCTAAAAAGGTCGGTTCTATAAAGAAGATCATGCCAGATCTCTTATTCCTAACGTTTGTGAATGCAAAAGACAAGAAGACAAAGAAACGTTAGTTTAAGACATAATCACACGTTGGGCAATTAAAAGCAAAAAGATAAATAAGGAAAGAGGGGTGGGATCCCTCACCTCATGCCTAGTGTTCCTAGTCGGGTAGGTTAACTTTATCCTAGGCACTTCTAACATGGATGCATGAGGTTGGGCTTACTAATGCATCTAGATTCAATCAGGCTTCAGGCTCCCAAGCCTTCAGACCTAAAGGCGAAGGGTCATCAATCCCAGAGCCTTCGGTCGGTGGCTCGAGTGATCCCTTAAGTATCGCTATGGGCGCAGTGCACACCATCCGCATACTTAAAACAATTGATTCTAATCCTACAGGGAGATGTGGGATGTCGCCCACGACAAAGAAAAAATAGGGTAAAAATTATGCATGAACGTATGAAGTGATTTTCCTTTTGAGATGAGGGATTATAATACCATCACAATGCGATCGACGGTTCTAGGGTGACTACCCCCCCACCCAACAATGCAAGCACGATACAAATAAATCATCCATTCATTACATACATAGTGCGCGAGGAGTGATTACACGCGTGATAAAAGAAAAAAATCCTAAAAAAAGGAAAAATGCAACCCTAAACCTCCAAATGTGATATATAAGAAGGTTAAAAGAAGAAAAAGTTGACTAAATCGAATGCTCGGACCCTCTAAGTCCCCAGTGGAGTCGCCAGCTGTCGCGCCCCATTTTTTAAGAAAAATAAATTAGTTTTAGAAAAAATGGATTTTTGATTTATTTTGAGTGAAAAATGAGTTTTTGATTTTTTAGAAAATAAAGAAAATATGGGTCTAAATGGGACTTGAAAATGCGACGATTTGACCCAAAATAATAATTTAAAAAGGGTTTTTGAATAAAAATCGGAGTCGCCACTTGGTATAGAGTTAAGGTGTATCAAGTCACCTAAAACGAATTTTTCAAAGGAAAAAGTAGAAAAACCCCTTTTAAACGACTCCTAGTCTACGTAAATCAAAGAAAAAGGTTCGGGAGTCACATTTGAAGGAAAAGAAGGTAAGGATAAAAATTCGAGGCACCCTTTCGATCTAACCAAGGCTAGTTGCGTGATTTAGTCAAAAATTTTCTTATTCTTAACCTAAAAATTTATCACATTTGGATGTACTATGTGAATGCAAACCCTAGACCTAGGAGGGTGTCGGGGGGTCGAAATGTATTTTCAAAACTTATTTGGTACCAATCACATTAATTGTGACGCCCAATGAAGACTCTTCGAAGAAGTCACGAATAATGCAAAAATATGAGACTCTAAGAAAAGAAAAGAAATAAAATAATTATGCAAATATACATGTCTTAAAAGGAGTGCATCATGTCGGGTACGGAGGACTAATGTTCGTGACTCAATATTCTCTTTAATAGAGGGAATACGAGCGTGCTAAGGTTAGAAAAACCAAACTCGTCCATATTCCATATCCAAGGGGTTATTCCCTAATCTAATCAAACAAATGCACTACCCTAATCCTAATTCTAAAATGAAATGCAAGTCTAATGTTATGTATCATACATAGGGGTATATATATAGGGAAATTAGGGATAAGGGATATACGTATAAGGGAAATATCATACAAAATGATAAAAGACCCTAGAAAAGTGAAAAATATGCATGAAATGAAGTGATTTTACCATACAATCATTATCTAACGCGCGAAGGGCTCCTAAGGGTCTAGCGTTGGACTAACCCATATTTCTACTTTCTCACTAGCGTTGGACTAGTGAGAAATCGAACAAGAAAACCACAACTAGCGTTGGACTAGTGTGGTATCGAGAAATGGATCACAACTAGCGTTGGACTAGTGTGATAACGTCACACATTAATTATAATCTCATAAAAAAACATAATAAAGCGAGTAAACACATAATATCACATAAACACATAACACATAATCATGATATCTAGATGCAAGACCCTAAGAAAGCGGTAACACATAGCACGTAAGCATGCAAATCACACAAGCAAAAAGAAAGCAAATAAAACCCTAGCTATTACATTTGAGGGGGCCCTACTACAATCTAACGGGAGGAAATGAAAATAAATAAAATAAACCTAACTATTACAACTTAGCATTTAAGTGCTTTTTAAATAATCAAAATGAACTAAAATAAATATACAAAATTAAGACGACTAAAGCGAATAAATAAATAAAATGAAAACATTCAAAAAGCATGCAATTAAGTATATAAAATCACATAAGGTGCACATAGGGTCAAGTAAGGTAAAAAATAAGGGATAGAGTGTACCTCCCTTGAGTTGGGGTGCTAATGACACGAATTTACTTATTTACCCTCCAAAATAATAAAAAGGGTCAAGGTATCACTTTAAACAAGTAATTACATGAAATAAACATTAAATTTGAAAAATGAAAATTAAATCACTAAGTGGAGTCAATTAAAGTATTTACATAAAACTAAACATCCATATGCAAGAAATTAAAGCAACAAGGACCTAATTAAAATAATCAAAAAGTTTGAAAGGGCCTAAAATAAAATACTAGAATTGATGGCTTAAGATGAGACCTATCAATGCTAAAACTTCACACAGAGATTAATGAAAAACTCATTTGTTATGGTTAAACAACAAAATTAGCTAAGGTTTTAAGCAAATGAAAATCGAAACTATAAATTCTTCAAAATTATTAACTTTTCACTATTTCATCCTAAAAAATCATAAAGAATGTATCCAAGAATCATGTTAAGACATGTTAAAGAAAAAAAAAAGCATGTTTGGAGGGATACAATCGATTAAATTATTTAATTAATTGGGCCAAAATCGCATTAGCTAAAAACCCAAGGGACTAGAATGCAATTCCTGGAAGATTTTCGTGCAGTTAGCATGCAAATCTACGGAGAAGGCTTCTGCAACAACAAACTATCTGCACCTTCGTTCAAATGTGGATTCCAGACAAACTTTGATTAAAAGCTTTTCATCTAAACTTCAAAACTTAAATTAAGCAACAAGACACATATCTTTCACATCCAAACAAGCAAAGCTTAGACGGAAATTATGCAAGTTCTTAAGAAACTTTCTTTTCTACACCATTCCAGCTGCAAATTTCTTAGGCAATCAGAAATTTGTTTTCAGCAAGCATTCGATCCTGACTCAAGTGTTTTTTTGGACCCCAAACATGTAAAACTCAACACCAGCGATTGAACTTTCTCTTCACAAGATTAAGCATGCAACTTAAGTGCAAAAACTCGATGAGCAGCTACGGAGAAGGAAACAGCACAGAAGAGTGCAGCAACTTTTTATTTTACTTCAGCTTGGATATGTTTGTGCGTAAGAAACTCAAAACAAACTCTATTGGACAACCAAACCCAGGTTCTCATTAAGCTCCTCCCCTTGCCTCATTGCATACAAGAAAACGAAAACCAGCATAGGGAAAGTTTGCAAATTTTTAGCTCATTCGAAGATTTTTGCCAATTCTGGATTATTCTACAGAAGCTCACTTATTTAACTAACAGTCGAACATGCCTTGCATCATGAAAGGGAAAACAGCAATTAAGGTCCCACTTCTCGATAAACCACACCAAAATCTCTCAAACAAACTCTTGAGCAATCAACAAGACTCCACAGAAACATAAGAAAATCGCTACTTGAGCAAATGAACCAACAAGATAAAGGAAAAGAAAAATGGAGACAGCGCAAACAAAACAGCAGACATGTGTAGCTACGGAAACCCAAATCCTATCTGATGAAAATATAAAGACCAAGGCCCATTCAAGCACATGGGAATTGAAAGATTCAAGTGAAGACTAGTTGATTGCACGAATACTTGAGTTTAGTAGGATTATTTGATTTTCCTCGTTGATTTTGGTTATTTCTCGCTTTAGAAAATCTAGGTAATTAAACTAGTTTAATTGCGGCCCATTTGTTAGTAAGTGAGGTCCAAAATCTTCCTTAAGTATGTAGGGTAGTTTGGTCAATTTTTGGATTAGGGTTAATACTTGTAAGGGTTATAAATAGCCCAACTTTCTCTTTGTTTTGGGATCAGTTTTTGGCTATTAAATACGATTAGTGAGTTTTCACTTTCTCTTTGGGCAAGAGAGCTTCCTTTGAATACTTGAGAATCTTCTCAAGTTATTCACTCGAACTTATCAATCGAGTATCTCCTTGATTGTGGCGTTCTACTACCCCCAATTTGGTTCGTTAATTCGAGTAGTTACGGGTTGAGATAATATCAAAATTGTTCGTGACTTCTAGGGATTAGTTGGGTCAAATTTTCACTGCCTAAGCCATGGTGATTTGGTTGTCTAGATCGGGGTTTCATATCAGTTGGTACCAGAGCTAGTCGACAACCACCAGGTTATATCTTTTTTTTTCTCTTCATTTATTTCGAGTCATATATGTTTATCCCAATCTGTTCGTTTGTTTAGAACCAAACACACACACCAGAGTTAGGTTACACCGAACTGTTCATAGTTACTCCCCGGTTTCATGTTTGCTAGGATAGTTTAATATTTATGGTATTGGGTATGTGGGTGGTTGTGGGTTTCTTTCGTATACATCTGTCCAGCCTTGTTTGTTTGTGTTATCCAACTTGTTTACTTGATTTTCAAATCTGGATTTTGGCAAAACTTGTTGGAATTTTGTGAATCTTGAAGAGAACTTACAATAATCTTGAGTTTCTTGCATTCTTGATCACAATCTTAAAATTTCTGAAGTTCCTGACAACTTTCTTGAAAGTTCTTGAAAGATTTTGGAGTTCTTGGTAGTTATTATTTGTGGACTTCCTTGTTTTGTGTCGTGGTTGATAGTTGTAGTCAAGAAAAAAAAATAGAAAACAAAAATGAAAAGAAAAAAAAAGAAAAGAGGAATCGGTTGGCAAGAAAAAAAAAAGAAAGGAAAGAAAGTGGCAACCGAATTGTTTTGAATAGGGAACCAAATCTGATTTGTGCAATCTTTCTTGGAGTAGAATTTGGAAGTTACCAAAAGTTGTTTCAAGAAGATTACCAAAGGTTGTTTCAAGAAGATTACCAAAAGTTGTTTCAAGAAGGTTACCAAAAGTTGTTCAAGAGGAAAAGGATTTTCAAAGGGTTTCCAAAAACTAACTTGTTTCCAAAATCAATTAGGAAACTAAGTACAGCACTTGGATAACTCTTTGTACTCACTTGGACACTCTCTCTGCTACATTTTTAGGAAACTTTCCCAAACTCTCTCATTCATTTTTTTTTGGAAACTTTCCTAAATTCTCTCATCCATTTTTTTAGGATACTTTCCTAAATTCTCTCATCCATTTTTTAGGAAACTTTCCTAAACTCTCTCATCCATTTCTTTTGGAAACTTTCCTAAAGTCTCCATCTATTTTTAGGAAACTTTCCTAAATTCTCTCATACATTTTTAGGACCTTTCCTATATTCTCTCATCCACTTTAGGAAACTCTCCTATATTCTCTCATCCACTTTAGGAAACTCTCCTATATTCTCTTCCTAGATTTTAGGAACACTCTCCTACACTTTCTCCTATATTTTCTCCTATATTTTCTCCTAACTTTTAGGAACACTTCCCTACACTTTCTCCTACATCTCCGTGATTACTCTTGAGGAAGAAGTTGGTGACAATTATTTGGGCTTGAGCAGCATTTCTCAAACTACCTAACCCAACAGGTAAAGGTGTTTGGTAAGTCCATTGGAGCGCTTTGAGTGACATACACGAGGGTGAGTGATACACTAAGGGAGTGAGTGAGGCAGTTTCTACTAACTGTTTGTTGAGCCTTGCAGGTACTTTATAAACATGTCTCAAACTCATGCGACAAGTGACCCTTATGACATGAAACATGTTCTTGAAGCATTAACAGGCGCCATTGATCGCATGGCTCAGAGAATTGATACACTGGAGGATAAGGTGGAGCAATCAACCCTAGGCAAGAATGCCTCCAAGAGACAACCATACGTGGAGGAGTTAGGTGATTCGAACAATGAGGAGGACATGGCAGATGGAAACCGATTCCGGAATTATAAACGCATCCCTAATCAAGGGGATGATGAACTAAAGGGAATCAAACTCAAAATTCCTACCTTCCCAGGCAAGTCGGACCCTGAAGCATATTTGGAATGGGAGAGGAAGATTGAGATGCTCTTTGACTGCAACCACTACTCAGAGTCCCAAAAAGTAAAGTTGGCAACCATTGACTTCACTGAATACGCAGCCGTTTGGTGGGATCAGATTCGTACCAGACAAAGGAGAAATGAAGCACCACTCATTCGCACCTGGGAAGAACTCAAAAGGATCATGAGGAAGCGCTTCATACCAGCGTATTACCACAGGGATTTGCACCATAAATTGCAAACTCTCACCCAAGGTAGTATGACGGTTGAGGATTACTTCAAGGAGATGGAGATGGCCATGCTGCGGGCTGATGTTCAGGAGGATATAGAGGCAACCATGGCACGTTTCCTGAGAGGACTACACGCTGAAATTGCAGATGTTGTGGAGCTCCAACATTATCTTGACATGGATGAATTATTGGACAAAGCTATCAAGGTGGAAAGGAGGCTCAAGAGGAGAGGTATCCCCCACCAAAGCTCTAACGTCCAATCTGGAAATTGGAGAACTCAGCAGTATAAAGGCGAGATTACCCACACGAGTGAGCAAAAGTCAGCCAAGGCAAGTGGGGTTTCGAATGGAGCATGGGTGCCTGGTTCGTCATCTTCAACACCGACCCAAAGGGCCGAATTTAAGGCTGATCTTAGGGGCATCTAAACCTAGAAACCGCGACACTAAGTGCTTTAAGTGTCAAGGTTTCGGTCACATCGCGTCCCAATGCCCAAACCGAAGGACCATGCTCATGCTTCCAAGTGGTGAAGTGCTAACGGATGAGGAGGATGAGTATGAAGGCATGCCACCATTGGTTGAGGAAGAAGAGATAATTGCCCCTGACCAACCAGTTGGACTAGGCCTTGTTACAAGGTTGGCATTGAGTGCTCAACGCACAAATGAAGAAGAGCAGCGTACCAACATCTTCTATACCCGATGTCTAGTTAACGGGAAAGTGTGTAGCTTGATTATCGACGGAGGAAGTTGTACCAATGTCGCCAGTGCCTTATTTGTCAAGAAGTTACACCTACCTGTCCAAGATCACCCTACACCATATAAGCTTCAATGGTTTAGTGATTGCGGCGAAGTGCGAGTGTCCAAGCAGGTTTCTGTGAAGTTTAACATTGGGAGATATGAGGATGAGTTGGTGTGTGACGTGGTTCCTATGCAAGCTGCCCATCTTATTCTTGGAAGACCTTGGCAATTTGATCGCGAGGTTACTTATGAAGGTCATTCCAACAAATACTCGTTCATGCATAAAGGGACAAGGATCATACTTGTTCCACTCTCACCTACACAAGTTCGAGAGGACCAAAATGTTTTACAGAGGGAATGGGAGTTGGATCGATTAGAAGGCAAGGAGAAGAAAGGGCGAACATTGATCTTGCTCGCTAAGGCTGAGGACAACATCGGGCACTGGGAGCTGAATCGTTCCACCTTTGTGGTGTTTAACGTGTTTTCATTTGTGCAGGTTGTTCGTGGTCAGATATCTTTCATCTTGCAGTGTGCAATACCCGCAACCATAGAGATCTGCGAAGAGAGTGCTGGTCAAGTAATTCCAACCAACACTAGTCGAGTTACATTGGCCTTTGATGCAGTGTTTGCACGTCTTGATGCGTACAACTCGCAGCCCAACCAAACCTTGGTTCACCGGGTGTCCGCT
The DNA here is from genome assembly GCF_003713205.1 of Coffea eugenioides. NCBI lineage: Eukaryota > Viridiplantae > Streptophyta > Magnoliopsida > Gentianales > Rubiaceae > Coffea > Coffea eugenioides. The sequence continues at coordinate 22,215 of NW_020863867.1, forward strand.
CACGATCCACCCATAGGGTTGAGACGTCGCTTGTGTGACCATTGTCATGAAAATCTTGTTGTCCGCAACATATATCTACCACCACCACGAGTTGTCCTTATTCCACACAAGGATGTCATGATCATTCTTCGCTTAAGAAGGCGACATGCAGGCAGCTTGGTGACTATACACATGCTCTCATCACTTTTGTTTTGTAAGAGAGTCATGATTTGGGGACAAATCGCCTTTAAGAGGAGGGGAATGATGAGAATATAAAGACCAAGGCCCATTCAAGTACATGGGAATTGGAAGATTCAAGTGAAGACTAGTTGATTGCACGAATACTTGAGTTTAGTAGGATTATTTGATTTTCCTCGTTGATTTTGGTTATTTCTCGCTTTAGAAAGTCTAGGTAATTAAGCTAGTTTAATTGCGGCCCATTTGTTAGTAAGTGAGGTCCAAAATCTTCCTTAAGTATGTAGGGTAGTTTGGTCAATTTTTGGATTAGGGTTAATACTTGTAAGGGCTATAAATAGCCCCACTTCCTCTTTGTTTTGGGATCAGTTTTTAGCTATTAAATACGATTAGTGAGTTTTCACTTTCTCTTTGGGCAAGAGAGCTTCCTTTGAATACTTGAGAATCTTCTCAAGTTATTTACCCAAACTTATCAATCGAGTATCTCCTTGATTGTGGCATTCTACTACCCTCAATTTGGTTCGTTAATTCGAGTAGTTACGGGTTGAGATAATATCAAAATTGTTCGTGATTTCTAGGGATTAGTTGGGTCAAATTTCCGCTGCCTAAACCATGGTGATTTGGTTGTCTAGATCGGGGTTTCACATCACTATCATTTTCTCACGCAAATATCAAAACACTTTCTGTATTTTCCAGCCGCATCTCTCGACGAGTCCCTCTAACACCGGGTCATTTGCGAACTCATCAACAATGTCCAACCAGAAATGGCCCCAACAATGAATGACCCCAGCAGAAATGATCCAGGCCAAAACATAAAAAGAATAGACAATACAGCAAAGAAGTGCCCATCATTTACTTGAAACGTCGGACTGAAACATTCCAGAAATCATTCTAGAAAACAGACTATGAAGTAAACAAGATGCTAGGCATCTGCACAAGAAGTTGCGAGGCCTACATGGGCAAGATAACACACAATAGATAAACATGGATCTAATACTCATTTGACACCACAAAACCCTCATAAACACACTACTAAACACGCATCAGAGGAGATTCAAGGTTGGGGAGGGGCCAAAACTTGGATCTAAGAGCAAGCAAATCCTAAGTAAACCATCCATGAACAACGATCAGACAGCATGAAAATCAAAGAATAAACCATAAAACAGCAAAGGTCAAACAAGTAAATAGCAAAAGAGACAACTTGGACCTTAGCCGAAAGCAAAGAGGAAGATCACAACGGGTAGCTTGCTGTAGAATCGTGCCTTTCAACAATGGTTGAAGCCGATGACGATGGCGTTGGTATCTCCTTCCGTTCTCTACCTTTCCTCTCAACCGCAGACCCTTGGCTTCCTTTCTCCTCAGCCCATAGCCTCTCTAGTTTCCCTGTAGCACTCCTCCATAGCCTCTCTCTGGTTTTCTTACTCCGCTTCCTAGATCTCTTCCTCAGCCCGTAGATTTCTTTTTCTGTATCTCTCTCGCTCAATTCTCCTTTTCCAGCCCGTTACTTCTTTCTCTCTTTTACTCTCAGACCTCCCTTGAAACTCTCTCAATCTCTCGGCTCTTTCTCATTTTTATCCTAGCCGCCACCCCACCTTTCCTTGTTATCCTCCAAAATCCTCCCAGCCGTCACTTTTTCATCAGCCATCACACCTCTCTAGCTATCCTATCCCCCCTTCTCTTAAACCCTTCCTTAGCTTTTATATGGCACACCCGAAACTAAAACCCTTTCAGCAATGGTTTGGATGAAGCCACCGGCACTTGGAGAACCATCTGATGGTTCTTGATGCCCAAACAGTGAGGTTTATAGATTAAGCCAGATGGCTTGTACTAGGATAATCTAACGGAGGTAAGAAATGAAAGAAAAGTGAGGATAAATAGTTGGAAAAAATGTAGCTGCCATCTTCTGTACTCTGCGTTTTTATTTTTTCTGCCGGAAATGTAATATGGAAAAAGGCTTGGATCCGGTGTGGCTCACGCAAGTGTGAACTTGCTTCTTTTTTTTTGTTTTTTTTTTGAAATAATAAAGTAAAAAAAATGGAAATAAACGAAATCAACTAAAAGGTAATAAAATGCTAAAAAGCTTTGTGTTTCATTGGTGATTTTTCCTTTTATTTTTTAACTGAAATTCAATTAATTTAAGAAAACAAGCAGCGTTAATTTATAATTGAATTTAACTTGCAACAAATTTCCATAAATTAAGTCTAAAAAATTAAAGCATATTTTTGTGAATAATTTCTTTTCCAATAAATTTTTAAAAAAATAAGATATCTAAAAAATAAAAATTAAGCGACTAATTAAGAAGAAAATTAATAAATAAATATAAATTTGAGTAATATTTAAATTTTCGTACCTATGGGCTAAAATGTTTACTAAAAACCATGATTATAGATTAAATTAAAAATATTATAACATAAACAAAATATAGAAATTTGGTGTTCATATCTTTCGGTTCATAATACATTTTGTCTTATTATTTTGCATATTATATATTTTAATGATATTAATTGAATATATGATATTATAATATTTTTTGCATTAATGTTTTTAATTGTTGATGGTGAACATGTATGGTGAACTCTTAATTCTAAGAAATTGCATTAAAGTTTTGAAATCAACTTTGTCATTCAAACTGGGCTGTGAAAGATTGGAGTCGTGTTTGATACATACAAATTGAAAACGTTGGCTTGAAAGATTGTACCAAGTTTGATATTCGTGACTTTAACATGTGACCAGAGTGGAATTTTGGTTTACAATAAATGACACGATATTTTATTGACCATTTATTAATAATTTTTAATGAAATGATTTTATGTGGGAGACTGCGCCGTTTGGTCATGAAGATGATTTAAATTGGTTGGATAAAGCCATCAATGAAAGTGAAGAGAAAGAACAAAGTCATCATAATAATCATGATAGTGATATGCCTTTGTCCCAATTCACAATTGGTATGAAAAAAAAACATAAAGAGCAAATATCTACGAGCAAAAGCAAGAGTATTAGGAAGAAAAATGTTATATCAAAACCTATTTCATCTTCCAGAACTAGCACCTCTAGCAGTGGAAAAGATGAAAGCAGTAATGATGATGATAATGGAGGGGCAAACACGAGACAATCTCAACAAAAAAATGTCAGTGGTAGTCGTGGTAACTATCATGATAGTCAATATATTGGTGGCATATCATGGGTTCAAGGAGATGATAACTATTATGCTACTCAAGACACTGATCATAGATATCGTCATGGCATAGAAGCACAGCAGTAACATTTGAGCAGAATAACTGAATTTTTAAGTGAAAACGACTCTTTTTACAACTCAAATTCTAAGAAATATTCTGAATTTCATGAGCACATACAAGATTTGAATATAGATCATTCATATGGATCCTATGATTCTGGTAATGGTTTGGATACTAGATGATTAGAACATGAGTTTAAGCGATCACTTGCAGGTTCTACTTCTTATAACTTTGAATATGGATATATGATGGACCTAGCCATTTTTAGAGGTTCACTAGTGTTTCTACTAGTGGATATTATAATCGGCCAACTGAAATATTTCATGAGGGATTTGCATCTGATTCAAGTAGTATTAGCTATTATGGACACGATTATAGTTCATCTAGTAGCACCACTGATAATATACACTATTAAGGGTCCGATTACTACAATAGAGGTGAGGAATTTAGATCAAATTCACCACCTTTGCCACATTTTATTCATGGTACATTTAGTGTGTCATCAAGTTTAAGAGATGAACAATACAATTCATATATTTCTCCCCATTCACATGAAGAAAATCAAGTGCAAGTGTCAAATTCTTACTATAATAGGTCAGGAGATGAAAATGATTTTGAACCTCCTCATCATTTTACATGGTATTAATAGGTATGTAAACAAAGTAATAATATGTTTTTACATAATTTTATAGAATTCAAGAGTTGTACATAATTCATTAATTTTAATATTTCATTGCTATTGATTATTTTTTTATTTTAGGAAATTGGAATCAATCACCTGGGCACTGCAGTTGATCAATGTACGATGAAAATGTTTATTGACAATATGATTAAAATGCTTGCTTCTTTATGTCTTTGTATTTTATAATATTATTTGATAGGTATTTGTTTGTTTTATTGTATTAAACTAAACACCGCTATTTCGTTTGTGTTCTTGGATTTGTATTGTATTATGTAAATATCATGATCTTATTCTTATATATAATTTTTTATCTTATATAAAATAGGATTAGAAAACACACTTGCTAAAATCATTTCTTGCTAATGCCATTGGTTTATGGTAGCGCTAGCATTATTTTATTTAAATAATTAGTAACTATATATGATAATGTAGGTATTTAATAAATTTAATTTGATAATTGTGTCTTTTATGATATTCTCTATTTTTAGTAATTTTTTAGATTTTAAAAAAAAAATTTATGTGCTATAATATGCGTATCACCCGATATTCAACCGATATGTTGCGACGGATGTGGAACAACCGCGATCGCAATCCGCGATGATAAATCATGGTAGGAATAGAAATACAGATCTTAACTACATACTTAGTGCTCAAGCTTGAGTAGAAATCATGATGTGAAATGGATCTATCCAGTTCCGTTGTGCTAAGGTGCGTAGACTGTAAAGTATCTTTGAGCCCTTGCTCAGATTGTATATATTTTTACTATAAGCAATACCACTTATTATTTTGAAAAAAAAGGATATCATCATGAAAACAAATGCTAACTGATTATCAATAACATCAGTCTAAGAAGCAAATCATCAAACAATTAATAAGTAGGAATTAGATCACTTTATAGCATACCCGAATATGGTGTTTCTCAACTTTGCATTTTTATGATTTCTAATTTGCTACGTATTAAACAGCAAGAACAAAAATCAAGCGTATGCGTATTGAAGCGCCATCTCTTAAAAATCAAAAACAAAAAATTAAAAGGAAAGGAGGAAAATGTTCTTACCAGCTGCTGAAAAGAAGAACAAGATGTCCTTCCCGTCTGTATGTTCATAGGCCGTTCGCAGCAAATGAGAAAGGGAGAAGTTTAACCTTTTTTTCCCCACACAATAATAGGTCATTAACATAATTACAAAGATCCAAGGCTACAAATTGATCATTAAAGCTAAAAAATGATCCAACGCAGAAAACGTGATAGCAAAATTTCATTTATAGTATTAATTAAAGATTAAACAAAAAAGTCAAAAAAATTCATTGAATTTATCCACTTTCTAATAAAATTAAATATCTTACTTGAAAATTTTGAGTTTTTAATTCTAAAATGCTAAAATATAAGCGTGATCTTTGTCTACTAATTTTCCGACCACCTTTGCAAGATACTAAAATATAAACGTGGCCTTTGCTTACTAATTTTTCATTCACCTTGTATTGGATCGAAAAAATATTCTGCAATTTGGGACTGCAGAAATGCACTAATGTGATCAAGCGCTTTATAATATTTCTTGATTACATGATAATCAGACACTACACACCTTTAGAAAATATTTATTTTTTCTTTTGTTTTATATATTTTTTCCTTTTTTTGCACATGTTAGTTAATGGAATGTATGTGTACTCAAAAGAGTTAATAAATCTAATACATTATATAGAAAAATCAAGAGTTTGGTATTGTACTCAATACTAGTTTGAGTACTGGTTTCCATGAAAGATACCAAAGAAACTTTTTAGAT
>NW_020863868.1:0-26487 GCF_003713205.1 Coffea eugenioides
CCAATTCGGCCTCTAACCATATGATACAAAACCGGACAGAAAGGGGGTTATGAAACCCTAACTTTCTCAAATTCCTTCCAAACCCAAAATTGGTTACAATTACCAATCATGTACACCTACTATAGTCATTAACCATCAATTCCCATCATCAAAGATATCCACAACATCACATTCATATTAAACCAGAAAATTCCTCAATAAATTGAAAACTTCACCAATTCCTCTCAAACCAAGAAATAAACCACAAATTCATCACTTTAGCTACCATTAAGCACAACTTAAGCTTCATTAAGTGTAGGAGGAAGTTCAATCACCACTCACCTAGTAAAAAAGAGAGGGAGAGTTGTTGGACACCTTAGCTTCCTTAAACACTTCACCAAATCACTTTCTAGTACCAAATGGAGAGATTTTATGGAGTAGAAACAAGATCAAATGGTTGGATGATTACACTCAAGCAAGATGGAAGCAAGAATCTTGGAGAGTTTTTCTTTCTTCTTAGCTAGAGAGGGTCGGCCAAGCTTGCAGAAATTTGGGTGCTTTTTGGGTCAAAATTGAGTATTAGTAAAGGTAAGAAATAATGGTCAAAGTCAAGGTTGAATAGGAAGATGACACTTGTCACCCTTTTGGTTCAAAACTTATCTTTTTGTCTCTTCAAAACAAATATCTTAACACTTTGTAAAATAATATCACTTAATACAAAATTCCAACAAGTTGTCAAAAATATAATGCATTTACCGCACTTGCGGGTCCCACGTCCAAAATAAGCTTTTAATTTCTCAAAAACTAACCGATACTAGAAAAATCATTTGAAAATGATTTTTGCTCATAAAATTTATCTGGGGAATTTTTCTAATCAAGAAAATGTAGAAAAGGCGGGTGTTTAAAAAAATAAACCCTAGAAAATTAGAAAATTTCCGGGTTCTCAAACTCATTTTTTTTCGGGGCGTCACATGGCGAGAGCTGGGCAGGCAGTCCACTAACCCCTTTGGTTCGCCTTAGGGGAAAGTGGGGCTGTCACACATATAAACTTGTTGGTTCTTACCTCAGGACTCGAGGGTAATCAAGGGTGTTATCCAGGAATCGAGACATATTGCACGTAACTATGAGTGTTCCTCGCGTGTGTGGGTGACTTGAATAGTCTTACTACATGTTTACTTCATCTTTATTGTGTGATTAAGTGTTAAATGCTCCCTATAATTGCTCCTATGTAATTTTTCACCGTTTTAAGGCGAATGCGTACTTTATCACACTCGATCTATGAAAATAATAAATTTCTACCGTTTAACCGTGAATTTCTACCGTTTACCGGTTTATTTGATTACTTACGCATGTTGTAAGCTCTTAACTGAACTGGGCCCTGCCCTTGGTTACTAACCTGCTCGAGCCAGGACTAGGCTCGGTCGGGTAGGTTGTAACCCTGGGCCACCGTATCGGTATACTCGAGTATTACCACTGGAGGAATAACGAGATGGCTAGAAAATCTGAGAAATTACAGGAGTTCTAGGGTGAAGTTGACCGAAATGGTTCCACGTGAACACCGTATCCTTTTAATGTGTGTTTATTTCTATACAATGATAAATGTCTCATTTTAATGTGCCAGTGTGAAATCTTGAACCATATATATGTTATGCTTAATTTACTTGATTTATTAGAACTGCTTTATGTGTTTTGGAACCTCACTGGGTTGTTTAGCTCATTCCACGCTTTTGTTTTCCTTAACAGGGTTCATGACCGAGAGTGCTCGCGAATAGTACTAAGTTATTTTCTTTGGAAACTTTAAGTTGTATTATAGCAGATGGTTGTAGTACATATTCTTTTGGGTTATATTTAAGCTTGAAGATTGATGAAATTTTGAGAACTTGTGAGGTAAGTGTGAGGACCCGAAAATTTTCTTTTTTTATTTTATTTTACTGGCTTATTTAATTATTTATTCACCCGTTTTCTCCGAATATTTTATTTCAACCATTTTAAGTCCATTTTTATGGAACAATGTCTCCCTTATGTTTTTAAAACGTTTCGTTAGAAAAATTTATTTTTCGGAAGCTCGTTTAGTGAGGAATAATGAGTACATGTTTTTCGAGGCAAAATTTGAGTCAAGAGTGCAATAATTTTGGAGAATTAAGAATAATCAATAATAGACTAAGAAAAGTTAATTGAGAGATTAGATGTGAGTGAGTTAAAATTACGTTTATACCGTGCGCGCGTCGAAAGTTTCCCGAAAATCGCACCGGTACAAACTAATTGGGAATTTGAGGAATTAATACTAGACTCGTGTGAGGATTCATGTTTTTATTCTTTAATAGTCATTTTATAATTATTTTGTGAGAACCCGTATTGCCCTAATATTTTCCTAGGGTTTTTCCCCTTTAATGGCATGTTTTCTGCATTTTCTGGCTAGAAATATTTTCTTGGGGAATTTTATGAGCAATTATAGTTTTTAGATAATTTTTCTAGCATTGGATAGTTTTTGAAAAATTAAGTATATAGAAAGGACGTGGGACCCACTAGTGCGGAAAGTTCGGAAAAATTCGGCCAATAAGGTTAGATTCCGGATACTGTGTAAAATTTATCGGGTGTTAAGAGATAAGTAGAATGTGTGAAGTGATTGATGTGAGAGGGAAAGAAAGATAAGAATGCATTAATGAGTGTGACAAGTGTCACAATATGATTGGTTGGACTTTATGGTTTACTATTCACATTTTTGACTTTTGACCAAAATTAGTTAATATCTCACAAAAATTGAAAAAACTTACCATTTCTTACCTTCTTGTGGCCGACTTTCTTGAGCTAAGAAGAAAGGAAATTCTTCAAGATTCTTGCTTCCATTTTGCTTGAATGTGATCATCCAACCATTTGATCTTGATTCCATTCCATAAAACCTTTCTATTTGGTGCTAGTAAGTAGTTTGGTGGAGTTTGTTTGAAGAGCTAAGGTGTCCAACATCTCTCTCTCTCTTAATTTCTTGGTAAGTGATGCTTGAACACCCTACTACACCTAATGATGTTTATGTTTGGCTTAGAAGTGGCTAAAGTGATGGATTATATGATTTATTTCTTTATTTGACTTGATTTGGTGAAGTTTTCAATTTTATGAGGAATTTTCTGGTTTCATATGATCTTGATGGTGTGGTTGTTTTTGATGGTTAGTAATAAGGGGCTTTGACTCTAGTAGGTGTGAATTGATGATAAATGCAATCAATTTTGGATTTGGATTGAAATGTGAAAAGTTAGGGTTCATGAACCCCTAATCTGTCCGAAATTTTAGGTCATAGATAGAGGCCGAATTGGACTTTGCTCAAAACATGAAAGTTGTAGATATTGATGAGTTTGAAGTTCCTGCAAAATTTCAGGGCATTTGGAGTAGTGTAGAGTGAGTTATGCCGTTTTTACTGTTGCTGTTTTTGGTGATCAGAATGTGCGAACTGCGATAGTAATTGTCTGTTTTGACAGGAATTGATTTGGATTTTGTTGATGGTGTCTTCTGATGAACTGTATCTTGATGTATTATCTTTCATATGCCTTTGGAATCAATGCATTTGGACCTGTATAGACTGACTTGGACTGATTACAGTTTTGTGTGATTTGGGAACCTGCAATTACGGTTCTGGCTTGGTTTTCTGCATTTTTGACCTAGTTGTACTAGGATTTGGACTGAGAGGCCTTCTACATTGTTGTAGCCCTGTCTTTTAGCTTCGAGATGGTGGGTCTTACACCCTCATCCGATAAGCGTAACGTATTTTGTGCCATTACCGCATACGGAGGCCAAAACTGTTTTCCTGGTTTTGAGCTTAACTTTCATTTCCGAACTTTTCCCTAGCTTGACTTGTACTAGTACTACTTGGAGCTTGCTGAATGACTAAATAGATGAATTTGTTGTTGTGTGTTACCTTTTGGGACTGATTTGAGGAAGTAATGAAGCCTTAATGGCTGGAAAAGTAAGAAATTTAGGGGAAATGCTGTCCGATTTTCTAGGCCGTTTGGTTCTTTAAGTTGGATTTGCCTTTTGATGGAAATGAAGGGCTTTTGGGTTGTTGACCCTAGGTCTTCATGTTATCTTTTTGTTTCCAAGAAAATCATGTTCTTGCACCCTTGCATTAGTATTTATTTGGCAAGGCATACGACGTGTAGTCGAGCCTCACTTGTGCATTCCGTTTGCTCGATTTGGATATGAAACCTTCAATTGGTTTATTTTGATTATGTTAGGGTTTCTTGGCGATTAAAGCCAATCTGAAGTGAAAGTTGAGCCGGTGAGTGTACCACTGCCTGCTACCCCTTTATGTGAAATATCTGAATATTTGAATACTTGATTTATGACTATTGAAGCCAAGTACTGTTTTGATCAAATGGAGGCGAGGGTGTACTTTATCACACTCGTTCTCTGGTCTGTTCATATGCCAATTTTGAACGTGTATCTGAATCTGTATCTGAATCTGTTATCTGTATCTGGATCTGTATCTGTTCTGACGTCGTTTGGAAGCTTGTGTCCAACGACCTTTCTGTGACTTATGAGCTCAGATCCTGTGGCTAAGTTATTCGAGTCGGGCCGGCAAGGGCTTGGACGATTAGATAACGAACCACGGTAGTCTGTTCGGGGATTTTGGGGTATTGAGACCCTTAATTCCGGTATACTCGAGTATTACCTTTTCTGTATCTGATACGGTGAGCGGGCCCGGTAAAGGGGTGTTTGGTGGACGGAATTCGGTGTAAAGAGGGGTCTACGGACACGTTGGTTCTATATACGTTGACGGAGAGTCAACTGGTTTGGATCAAGTACTGCGCTGGAAATTTGGCTCCTGAGAGCCACCTGTATCCTTCTGTTTTGAATCATTGGTTACTTTACTTTACATCTGACATGTGTATCTGATTTGTTAAAGGTGAAATGCCATGATTTTAATGCTATCTGTTCGGTACCTCATTGAGCGCAAGCTCACCCCTTTCTATTCCCTTTTGTTTTCCTTACAGGAAAATAAACACTTTTGGTCTGGATTTGACAAATGGCTGCCAAATTGAGCTAGTTGAACATATCCTTTGTATAGCTCATGTATTAAAACCCTAAGTGGACTTTTGAGGCGTTTTCTCTTTTGATTTGGCAAACCGTGTATATGTATGAACTTTTGAAAACTTATGTATGTCATTGTGGATTGTAATCGCTAAAGTTCAGATGTGAATGTTTGTTGGCTATTTCGGTTGGGTTCTGACGGGTCGGTCACTATTCATGGCCGACTCCGGATTTCATTTTTTTTATTTTGGGGTTATTTTACCATTTTGATTCGTTTACGCTCGTTCGTAAGTTCCGGATCGCTATAGATAGTTCTAGTCTGCATCGTGAGTCCTGGCGAGAGCTGGGCAGGCAGTCCGCTCACCCCTTTGGTTCGCCTTAGGGGAAAGTGGGGCTGTTACAATTGGTATCAGAGCCTGCTTCGCGTGGTCTCTGCGCGGAGTGAGCCTGGACTAAGTGGTGAATAGATATGAAGGATTAAGTGCTCGTTCGAGCCTAAGCTCTGAATTGTGAATGTTATAGGCCTTAACTTTCCTTGTGGTCTCTGAGGAACATAGATCGGTACGTCTGGTGGGAATTTCGATTGTAGATGGTTTACTCTTGGGACTGGCCAGCTCGAGAGGTGAATTGTCTTATTTCGGATTCTTGTGCCTGAGTACTCCAGAGTTGAGGCGATGTTACGTATGTGAGATTTGCATTTTGGGAACATGATTAAGATTTGTTCGATTGGAATGAGTACAAGAGATTAATGGATATTTCATTTGGATAATAGGTGATGTAAGAGACCGGACGGGGTTATTTTAGAGGTTTGGGACGATATATCCCTTTTCTTTTGATTCGCTCGTATGTTGTTACCACATGCCGTCGGTTGTGTAATTGTGTATATGAATAATTGCCTAATTTGATACGTATTTGTATATTTGATCATTTGTTTCCTTGATCTGTGGAATGTTATGTGCATATATGTTTACTTGTGTAATTGGTGGTCTCGATTTTGGATACTTTAGTCAATTTCCTATTGCTATGTTTATTTACTCAAATATCTTTGGGGGGGAAAAAAACAAGGAGAGGAAAAAAAAAATTATTGTAAGAAAGACGGAAACACGGATGTGGTCGTGGCCGTGGAGCTAAGCGAGGCCAAGAATCAAGAGAAGAAAGGGAAACAATAGCTGGACAAGGACCGAGAATGCCACTTGTACTTAGGAATGTAATTGACCCATTGTTTTGCCCGACAGGCTAGCATCTAAGTTCCAGCAACTCCGTACGATGACACACTGGGTTGATCCGTATCAAGAAATCGCGGTTCTCCGAGACGAAATACAGGTTCAAAGGAGGCTAATCGAGTACTGGGAAGGGCGATGGAAGCAAGAGTATTCGGAGAAACTTGAGCTACACCAAAACATGGAGCTAAAGAAAAAATACGAAGAGATTTCCAAGGAGACAGTAGCAATGGCACAAAGCAATACTTATATGGGGATTCCAGAGGAAGCTCAAAAGATAGGAATTGTAAGGCCACAACTGAAGATCTTCCATGCAAAGAAAAAGGGTAAAGCTGGAAGGCCATTTGCTAAGAGGGGCCGTGGATCGGGTGGTGTGACAAATTGTAGTTATTGTAGAAAATCCAATCATATTGAAGTGGATTGTTGGTTAAAGGGGAGGAGATGTCTGTGTTATGGGAGCGCCGAGCATCTGATTGCTAATTGCCCGGGTTTAGCGCGTGAAAAGAAAGGAACCCAACAACCAACCAAGACCGACCCTGGACTGTCAAGTGGAGAAGGGACTGGAATAAAGAACCTCGTTTCTTCTGACTCTGACGACGAAGAAGGGACAGGCCATTGGTTACTTTAACTTTGCAAGGTAAAATTTCGAGGGCGAAATTTCTTTAAGGGTGAGAGAGTGTGAGAACCCGTATTGCCCTAATATTTTCCTAGGGTTTTTCCCCTTTAATGGCATGTTTTCTGCATTTTCTGGCTAGAAATATTTTCTTGGGGAATTTTATGAGCAATTATAGTTTTTAGATAATTTTTATAGCATTGGATAGTTTTTGAAAAATTAAGTATATAGAAAGGACGTGGGACCCACTAGTGCGGAAAGTTCGGAAAAATTCGGCCAATAAGGTTAGATTCCGGATACTGTGTAAAATTTATCGGGTGTTAAGAGATAAGTAGAATGTGTGAAGTGATTGATGTGAGAGGGAAAGAAAGATAAGAATGCATTAATGAGTGTGACAAGTGTCACAATATGATTGGTTGGACTTTATGGTTTACTATTCACATTTTTGACTTTTGACCAAAATTAGTTAATATCTCACAAAAATTGAAAAAACTTACCATTTCTTACCTTCTTGTGGCCGACTTTCTTGAGCTAAGAAGAAAGGAAATTCTTCAAGATTCTTGCTTCCATTTTGCTTGTATGTGATCATCCAACCATTTGATCTTGATTCCATTCCATAAAACCTTTCTATTTGGTGCTAGTAAGTAGTTTGGTGGAGTTTGTTTGAAGAGCTAAGGTGTCCAACATCTCTCTCTCTCTTAATTTCTTGGCAAGTGATGCTTGAACACCCTACTACACCTAATGATGTTTATGTTTGGCTTAGAAGTGGCTAAAGTGATGGATTATATGATTTATTTCTTTATTTGACTTGATTTGGTGAAGTTTTCAATTTTATGAGGAATTTTCTGGTTTCATATGATCTTGATGGTGTGGTTGTTTTTGATGGTTAGTAATAAGGGGCTTTGATTCTAGTAGGTGTGAATTGATGATAAATGCAATCAATTTTGGATTTGGATTGAAATGTGAAAAGTTAGGGTTCATGAACCCCTAATCTGTCCGAAATTTTAGGTCATAGATAGAGGCCGAATTGGACTTTTCTCAAAACATGAAAGTTGTAGGTATTTATGATTTGAAGTGCCTGCAAATTTCAGGGCATTTGGAGTAGTGTAGAGTGAGTTATGCCGTTTTTACTGTTGCTGTTTTTGGTGATCAGAAACTGTGCGAACTGCGATAGTAATTGTCTGTTTTGACTGGAATTTATTTGGATTTTGTTGATGGTGTCTTCTGATTAAATGTAGCTTGATGTCTTATCTTTCATATGCCTTTGGAATCAATGCATTTGGACCTGTATAGACTGACTTGGACTGATTACAGTTTTGTGTGATTTGGGAACCTGCAATTACGGTTCTGGCTTGGTTTTCTGCATTTTTTACCTAGTTGTACTAGGATTTGGACTGAGTGACCTTCTACATTGTTGTAGCCCTGGTTCTTAGCTTCGAAACGGTGGGTCTTGGACCTCCATCCGATACTCGTAATACCTTTGGTGCCATTACCGCAAAATGACGTCAAAACTGTTTTCCTGGTTTTGAGCTTAACTTTCATTTCCGAACTTTTCCCTAGCTTGACTTGTACTAGTACTACTTGGAGCTTGCTGAATGACTATTAGATGAACTTGTTGTTGTGTGTGTACCTTTGGGACTGGCTGAGGAAATAATGAAGCCTTAATGGCTGGAAAAGTAAGAAATTTAGGGGAAATGCTGTCCGATTTCTAGGCCGTTTGGTTCTTTAAGTTGGATTTGCCTTTTGATGGAAATGAAGGGCTTTTGGGTTGTTGACCCTAGGTCTTCAGGTTATCTTTTTGTTTCCAAGAAAATCATGTTCTTGCACCCTTGCATTAGTATTTATTTGGCAAGGAATACGACGTGTAGTCGAGCCTCACTTGTGCATTCCGTTTGCTCGATTTGGATATGAAACCTTCAATTGGTTTATTTTGATTATGTTAGGGTTTTTTGGCGATTAAGGCCAATCTGAAGTGAAAGTTGAGCCGGTGAGTGTACCACTGCCTGCTACCCCTTTATGTGAAATATCTGAATATTTGAATACTTGATTTATGACTATTGAAGCCAAGTACTGTTTTGATCAAATGGAGGCGAGGGTGTACTTTATCACACTCGTTCTCTGGTCTGTTCATATGCCAATTTGGAACGTGTATCTGAATCTGCTATCTGTATCTGTATCTGAATCTGTTATCTGTATCTGGATCTGTATCTGTTCTGACGTCGTTTGGAAGCTTGTGTCCAACGACCTTTCTGTGACTTATGAGCTCAAATCCTGTGGCTAAGTTATTCGAGTCGGGCCGGCAAGGGCTTGGACGATTAGATAACGAACCACGGTAGTCTGTTCGGTGATTTTGGGGTATTGAGACCCTTAATTCCGGTATACTCGAGTATTACCTTTTCTGTATCTGATACGGTGAGCGGGCCCGGTAAAGGGGTGTTTGGTGGACGGAATTCGGTGTAAAGAGGGGTCTACGGACACGTTGGTTCTATATACGTTGACGGAGAGTCAACTGGTTTGGATCAAGTACTGCGCTGGAAATTTGGCTCCTGAGAGCCACCTGTATCCTTCTGTTTTGAATCATTGGTTACTTTACTTTACATCTGACATGTGTATCTGATTTGTTAAAGGTGAAATGCCATGATTTTAATGCTATCTGTTCGGTACCTCATTGAGCGCAAGCTCACCCCTTTCTATTCCCTTTTGTTTTCCTTACAGGAAAATAAACACTTTTGGTCTGGATTTGACAAATGGCTGCCAAATTGAGCTAGTTAAACATATCCTTTGTATAGCTCATGTATTAAAACCCTAAGTGGACTTTTGAGGCGTTTTCTCTTTTGATTTGGCAAACCGTGTATATGTATGAACTTTTGAAAACTTATGTATGTCATTGTGGATTGTAATCGCTAAAGTTCAGATGTGAATGTTTGTTGGCTATTTCGGTTGGGTTCTGACGGGTCGGTCACTATTCATGGCCGACTCCGGATTTCATTTTTTTTATTTTGGGGTTATTTTACCATTTTGATTCGTTTACGCTCGTTCGTAAGTTCCGGATCGCTATAGATAGTTCTAGTCTGCATCGTGAGTCCTGGCGAGAGCTGGGCAGGCAGTCCGCTCACCCCTTCGGTTCGCCTTAGGGGAAAGTGGGGCTGTTACAATTGGTATCAGAGCCTGCTTCGCGTGGTCTCTGCGCAGAGTGAGCCTGGACTAGGTGGTGAATAGATATGAAGGATTAAGTGCTCGTTCGAGCCTAAGCTCTGAATTGTGAATGGTATAGGCCTTAACTTTTCTTGTGGTCTCTGAGGAACATAGATCGGTACGTCTGGTGGGAATTTCGATTGTAGATGGTTTACTCTTGGGACTGGCCAGCTCGAGAGGTGAATTGTCTTATTTCGGATTCTTGTGCCTGAGTACTCCAGAGTTGAGGCGATGTTACGTATGTGAGATTTGCATTTTGGGAACATGATTAAGATTTGTTCGATTGGAATGAGTACAAGAGATTAATGGATATTTCATTTGGATAATAGGTGATGTGAGAGACCGGACGGGGTTATTTTAGAGGTTTGGGACGATATATCCCTTTTCTTTTGATTCGCTCGTATGTTGTTACCACATGCCGTCGGTTGTGTAATTGTGTATATGAATAATTGCCTAATTTGATACGTATTTGTATATTTGATCATTTGTTTCCTTGATCTGTGGAATGTTATGTGCATATATGTTTACTTGTGTAATTGGTGGTCTCGATTTTGGATACTTTAGTCAATTTCCTATTGCTATGTTTATTTACTCAAATATCTTTGGGGGGGAAAAAAACAAGGAGAGGAAAAAAAAAATTATTGTAAGAAAGACGGAAACACGGATGTGGTCGTGGCCGTGGAGCTAAGCGAGGCCAAGAATCAAGAGAAGAAAGGGAAACAATAGCTGGACAAGGACCGAGAATGCCACTTGTACTTAGGAATGTAATTGACCCATTGTTTTGCCCGACAGGCTAGCATCTAAGTTCCAGCAACTCCGTACGATGACACACTGGGTTGATCCGTATCAAGAAATCGCGGTTCTCCGAGACGAAATACAGGTTCAAAGGAGGCTAATCGAGTACTGGGAAGGGCGATGGAAGCAAGAGTATTCGGAGAAACTTGAGCTACACCAAAACATGGAGCTAAAGAAAAAATACGAAGAGATTTCCAAGGAGACAGTAGCAATGGCACAAAGCAATACTTATATGGGGATTCCAGAGGAAGCTCAAAAGATAGGAATTGTAAGGCCACAACTGAAGATCTTCCATGCAAAGAAAAAGGGTAAAGCTGGAAGGCCATTTGCTAAGAGGGGCCGTGGATCGGGTGGTGTGACAAATTGTAGTTATTGTAGAAAATCCAATCATATTGAAGTGGATTGTTGGTTAAAGGGGAGGAGATGTCTGTGTTGTGGGAGCGCCGAGCATCTGATTGCTAATTGCCCGGGTTTAGCGCGTGAAAAGAAAGGAACCCAACAACCAACCAAGACCGACCCTGGACTGTCAAGTGGAGAAGGGACTGGAATAAAGAACCTCGTTTCTTCTGACTCTGACGACGAAGAAGGTACAGGCCATTGGTTACTTTAACTTTGCAAGGTAAAATTTCGAGGGCGAAATTTCTTTAAGGGGGAGAGAGTGTGAGAACCCGTATTGCCCTAATATTTTCCTAGGATTTTTCCCCTTTAATGGCATGTTTTCTGCATTTTCTGGCTAGAAATATTTTCTTGGGGAATTTTATGAGCAATTATAGTTTTTAGATAATTTTTCTAGCAGTGGATAGTTTTTGATAAATTAAGTATATAGAAAGGACGTGGGACCCACTAGTGCGGAAAGTTCGGAAAAAAATTCGGCCAATAAGGTTAGATTCCGGATACTGTGTAAAATTTATCGGGTGTTAAGAGATAAGTAGAATGTGTGAAGTGATTGATGTGAGAGGGAAAGAAAGATAAGAATGCATTAATGAGTGTGACAAGTGTCACAATATGATTGGTTGGACTTTATGGTTTACTATTCACATTTTTGACTTTTGACCAAAATTAGTTAATATCTCACAAAAATTGAAAAAACTTACCATTTCTTACCTTCTTGTGGCCGACTTTCTTGAGCTAAGAAGAAAGGAAATTCTTCAAGATTCTTGCTTCCATTTTGCTTGTATGTGATCATCCAACCATTTGATCTTGATTCCATTCCATAAAACCTTTCTATTTGGTGCTAGTAAGTAGTTTGGTGGAGTTTGTTTGAAGAGCTAAGGTGTCCAACATCTCTCTCTCTCTTAATTTCTTGGCAAGTGATGCTTGAACACCCTACTACACCTAATGATGTTTATGTTTGGCTTAGAAGTGGCTAAAGTGATGGATTATATGATTTATTTCTTTATTTGACTTGATTTGGTGAAGTTTTCAATTTTATGAGGAATTTTCTGGTTTCATATGATCTTGATGGTGTGGTTGTTTTTGATGGTTAGTAATAAGGGGCTTTGATTCTAGTAGGTGTGAATTGATGATAAATGCAATCAATTTTGGATTTGGATTGAAATGTGAAAAGTTAGGGTTCATGAACCCCTAATCTGTCCGAAATTTTAGGTCATAGATAGAGGCCGAATTGGACTTTTCTCAAAACATGAAAGTTGTAGGTATTTATGATTTTGAAGTGCCTGCAAAATTTCAGGGCATTTGGAGTAGTGTAGAGTGAGTTATGCCGTTTTTACTGTTGCTGTTTTTGGTGATCAGAATGTGCGAACTGCGATAGTAATTGTCTGTTTTGACTGGAATTTATTTGGATTTTGTTGATGGTGTCTTCTGATTAAATGTAGCTTGATGTCTTATCTTTCATATGCCTTTGGAATCAATGCATTTGGACCTGTATAGACTGACTTGGACTGATTACAGTTTTGTGTGATTTGGGAAC
Source organism: Coffea eugenioides (assembly GCF_003713205.1). Taxonomy (NCBI): domain Eukaryota; kingdom Viridiplantae; phylum Streptophyta; class Magnoliopsida; order Gentianales; family Rubiaceae; genus Coffea; species Coffea eugenioides. The sequence goes on from NW_020863868.1 coordinate 12,752, forward strand.
CTGCAATTACGGTTCTGGCTTGGTTTTCTGCATTTTTTACCTAGTTGTACTAGGATTTGGACTGAGTGACCTTCTACATTGTTGTAGCCCTGGTTCTTAGCTTCGAAACGGTGGGTCTTGGACCTCCATCCGATACTCGTAATACCTTTGGTGCCATTACCGCAAAATGACGTCAAAACTGTTTTCCTGGTTTTGAGCTTAACTTTCATTTCCGAACTTTTCCCTAGCTTGACTTGTACTAGTACTACTTGGAGCTTGCTGAATGACTATTAGATGAACTTGTTGTTGTGTGTGTACCTTTGGGACTGGCTGAGGAAATAATGAAGCCTTAATGGCTGGAAAAGTAAGAAATTTAGGGGAAATGCTGTCCGATTTCTAGGCCGTTTGGTTCTTTAAGTTGGATTTGCCTTTTGATGGAAATGAAGGGCTTTTGGGTTGTTGACCCTAGGTCTTCAGGTTATCTTTTTGTTTCCAAGAAAATCATGTTCTTGCACCCTTGCATTAGTATTTATTTGGCAAGGAATACGACGTGTAGTCGAGCCTCACTTGTGCATTCCGTTTGCTCGATTTGGATATGAAACCTTCAATTGGTTTATTTTGATTATGTTAGGGTTTTTTGGCGATTAAGGCCAATCTGAAGTGAAAGTTGAGCCGGTGAGTGTACCACTGCCTGCTACCCCTTTATGTGAAATATCTGAATATTTGAATACTTGATTTATGACTATTGAAGCCAAGTACTGTTTTGATCAAATGGAGGCGAGGGTGTACTTTATCACACTCGTTCTCTGGTCTGTTCATATGCCAATTTGGAACGTGTATCTGAATCTGCTATCTGTATCTGTATCTGAATCTGTTATCTGTATCTGGATCTGTATCTGTTCTGACGTCGTTTGGAAGCTTGTGTCCAACGACCTTTCTGTGACTTATGAGCTCAAATCCTGTGGCTAAGTTATTCGAGTCGGGCCGGCAAGGGCTTGGACGATTAGATAACGAACCACGGTAGTCTGTTCGGTGATTTTGGGGTATTGAGACCCTTAATTCCGGTATACTCGAGTATTACCTTTTCTGTATCTGATACGGTGAGCGGGCCCGGTAAAGGGGTGTTTGGTGGACGGAATTCGGTGTAAAGAGGGGTCTACGGACACGTTGGTTCTATATACGTTGACGGAGAGTCAACTGGTTTGGATCAAGTACTGCGCTGGAAATTTGGCTCCTGAGAGCCACCTGTATCCTTCTGTTTTGAATCATTGGTTACTTTACTTTACATCTGACATGTGTATCTGATTTGTTAAAGGTGAAATGCCATGATTTTAATGCTATCTGTTCGGTACCTCATTGAGCGCAAGCTCACCCCTTTCTATTCCCTTTTGTTTTCCTTACAGGAAAATAAACACTTTTGGTCTGGATTTGACAAATGGCTGCCAAATTGAGCTAGTTAAACATATCCTTTGTATAGCTCATGTATTAAAACCCTAAGTGGACTTTTGAGGCGTTTTCTCTTTTGATTTGGCAAACCGTGTATATGTATGAACTTTTGAAAACTTATGTATGTCATTGTGGATTGTAATCGCTAAAGTTCAGATGTGAATGTTTGTTGGCTATTTCGGTTGGGTTCTGACGGGTCGGTCACTATTCATGGCCGACTCCGGATTTCATTTTTTTTATTTTGGGGTTATTTTACCATTTTGATTCGTTTACGCTCGTTCGTAAGTTCCGGATCGCTATAGATAGTTCTAGTCTGCATCGTGAGTCCTGGCGAGAACTGGGCAGGCAGTCCGCTCACCCCTTTGGTTCGCCTTAGGGGAAAGTGGGGCTGTTACAATTGGTATCAGAGCCTGCTTCGCGTGGTCTCTGCGCGGAGTGAGCCTGGACTAGGTGGTGAATAGATATGAAGGATTAAGTGCTCGTTCGAGCCTAAGCTCTGAATTGTGAATGGTATAGGCCTTAACTTTTCTTGTGGTCTCTGAGGAACATAGATCGGTACGTCTGGTGGGAATTTCGATTGTAGATGGTTTACTCTTGGGACTGGCCAGCTCGAGAGGTGAATTGTCTTATTTCGGATTCTTGTGCCTGAGTACTCCAGAGTTGAGGCGATGTTACGTATGTGAGATTTGCATTTTGGGAACATGATTAAGATTTGTTCGATTGGAATGAGTACAAGAGATTAATGGATATTTCATTTGGATAATAGGTGATGTGAGAGACCGGACGGGGTTATTTTAGAGGTTTGGGACGATATATCCCTTTTCTTTTGATTCGCTCGTATGTTGTTACCACATGCCGTCGGTTGTGTAATTGTGTATATGAATAATTGCCTAATTTGATACGTATTTGTATATTTGATCATTTGTTTCCTTGATCTGTGGAATGTTATGTGCATATATGTTTACTTGTGTAATTGGTGGTCTCGATTTTGGATACTTTAGTCAATTTCCTATTGCTATGTTTATTTACTCAAATATCTTTGGGGGGGAAAAAAACAAGGAGAGGAAAAAAAAAATTATTGTAAGAAAGACGGAAACACGGATGTGGTCGTGGCCGTGGAGCTAAGCGAGGCCAAGAATCAAGAGAAGAAAGGGAAACAATAGCTGGACAAGGACCGAGAATGCCACTTGTACTTAGGAATGTAATTGACCCATTGTTTTGCCCGACAGGCTAGCATCTAAGTTCCAGCAACTCCGTACGATGACACACTGGGTTGATCCGTATCAAGAAATCGCGGTTCTCCGAGACGAAATACAGGTTCAAAGGAGGCTAATCGAGTACTGGGAAGGGCGATGGAAGCAAGAGTATTCGGAGAAACTTGAGCTACACCAAAACATGGAGCTAAAGAAAAAATACGAAGAGATTTCCAAGGAGACAGTAGCAATGGCACAAAGCAATACTTATATGGGGATTCCAGAGGAAGCTCAAAAGATAGGAATTGTAAGGCCACAACTGAAGATCTTCCATGCAAAGAAAAAGGGTAAAGCTGGAAGGCCATTTGCTAAGAGGGGCCGTGGATCGGGTGGTGTGACAAATTGTAGTTATTGTAGAAAATCCAATCATATTGAAGTGGATTGTTGGTTAAAGGGGAGGAGATGTCTGTGTTATGGGAGCGCCGAGCATCTGATTGCTAATTGCCCGGGTTTAGCGCGTGAAAAGAAAGGAACCCAACAACCAACCAAGACCGACCCTGGACTGTCAAGTGGAGAAGGGACTGGAATAAAGAACCTCGTTTCTTCTGACTCTGACGACGAAGAAGGGACAGGCCATTGGTTACTTTAACTTTGCAAGGTAAAATTTCGAGGGCGAAATTTCTTTAAGGGTGAGAGAGTGTGAGAACCCGTATTGCCCTAATATTTTCCTAGGGTTTTTCCCCTTTAATGGCATGTTTTCTGCATTTTCTGGCTAGAAATATTTTCTTGGGGAATTTTATGAGCAATTATAGTTTTTAGATAATTTTTATAGCATTGGATAGTTTTTGAAAAATTAAGTATATAGAAAGGACGTGGGACCCACTAGTGCGGAAAGTTCGGAAAAATTCGGCCAATAAGGTTAGATTCCGGATACTGTGTAAAATTTATCGGGTGTTAAGAGATAAGTAGAATGTGTGAAGTGATTGATGTGAGAGGGAAAGAAAGATAAGAATGCATTAATGAGTGTGACAAGTGTCACAATATGATTGGTTGGACTTTATGATTTACTATTCACATTTTTGACTTTTGACCAAAATTAGTTAATATCTCACAAAAATTGAAAAAACTTACCATTTCTTACCTTCTTGTGGCCGACTTTCTTGAGCTAAGAAGAAAGGAAATTCTTCAAGATTCTTGCTTCCATTTTGCTTGTATGTGATCATCCAACCATTTGATCTTGATTCCATTCCATAAAACCTTTCTATTTGGTGCTAGTAAGTAGTTTGGTGGAGTTTGTTTGAAGAGCTAAGGTGTCCAACATCTCTCTCTCTCTTAATTTCTTGGCAAGTGATGCTTGAACACCCTACTACACCTAATGATGTTTATGTTTGGCTTAGAAGTGGCTAAAGTGATGGATTATATGATTTATTTCTTTATTTGACTTGATTTGGTGAAGTTTTCAATTTTATGAGGAATTTTCTGGTTTCATATGATCTTGATGGTGTGGTTGTTTTTGATGGTTAGTAATAAGGGGCTTTGATTCTAGTAGGTGTGAATTGATGATAAATGCAATCAATTTTGGATTTGGATTGAAATGTGAAAAGTTAGGGTTCATGAACCCCTAATCTGTCCGAAATTTTAGGTCATAGATAGAGGCCGAATTGGACTTTTCTCAAAACATGAAAGTTGTAGGTATTTATGATTTTGAAGTGCCTGCAAAATTTCAGGGCATTTGGAGTAGTGTAGAGTGAGTTATGCCGTTTTTACTGTTGCTGTTTTTGGTGATCAGAATGTGCGAACTGCGATAGTAATTGTCTGTTTTGACTGGAATTTATTTGGATTTTGTTGATGGTGTCTTCTGATTAAATGTAGCTTGATGTCTTATCTTTCATATGCCTTTGGAATCAATGCATTTGGACCTGTATAGACTGACTTGGACTGATTACAGTTTTGTGTGATTTGGGAACCTGCAATTACGGTTCTGGCTTGGTTTTCTGCATTTTTTACCTAGTTGTACTAGGATTTGGACTGAGTGACCTTCTACATTGTTGTAGCCCTGGTTCTTAGCTTCGAAACGGTGGGTCTTGGACCTCCATCCGATACTCGTAATACCTTTGGTGCCATTACCGCAAAATGACGTCAAAACTGTTTTCCTGGTTTTGAGCTTAACTTTCATTTCCGAACTTTTCCCTAGCTTGACTTGTACTAGTACTACTTGGAGCTTGCTGAATGACTATTAGATGAACTTGTTGTTGTGTGTGTACCTTTGGGACTGGCTGAGGAAATAATGAAGCCTTAATGGCTGGAAAAGTAAGAAATTTAGGGGAAATGCTGTCCGATTTCTAGGCCGTTTGGTTCTTTAAGTTGGATTTGCCTTTTGATGGAAATGAAGGGCTTTTGGGTTGTTGACCCTAGGTCTTCAGGTTATCTTTTTGTTTCCAAGAAAATCATGTTCTTGCACCCTTGCATTAGTATTTATTTGGCAAGGAATACGACGTGTAGTCGAGCCTCACTTGTGCATTCCGTTTGCTCGATTTGGATATGAAACCTTCAATTGGTTTATTTTGATTATGTTAGGGTTTTTTGGCGATTAAGGCCAATCTGAAGTGAAAGTTGAGCCGGTGAGTGTACCACTGCCTGCTACCCCTTTATGTGAAATATCTGAATATTTGAATACTTGATTTATGACTATTGAAGCCAAGTACTGTTTTGATCAAATGGAGGCGAGGGTGTACTTTATCACACTCGTTCTCTGGTCTGTTCATATGCCAATTTGGAACGTGTATCTGAATCTGCTATCTGTATCTGTATCTGAATCTGTTATCTGTATCTGGATCTGTATCTGTTCTGACGTCGTTTGGAAGCTTGTGTCCAACGACCTTTCTGTGACTTATGAGCTCAAATCCTGTGGCTAAGTTATTCGAGTCGGGCCGGCAAGGGCTTGGACGATTAGATAACGAACCACGGTAGTCTGTTCGGTGATTTTGGGGTATTGAGACCCTTAATTCCGGTATACTCGAGTATTACCTTTTCTGTATCTGATACGGTGAGCGGGCCCGGTAAAGGGGTGTTTGGTGGACGGAATTCGGTGTAAAGAGGGGTCTACGGACACGTTGGTTCTATATACGTTGACGGAGAGTCAACTGGTTTGGATCAAGTACTGCGCTGGAAATTTGGCTCCTGAGAGCCACCTGTATCCTTCTGTTTTGAATCATTGGTTACTTTACTTTACATCTGACATGTGTATCTGATTTGTTAAAGGTGAAATGCCATGATTTTAATGCTATCTGTTCGGTACCTCATTGAGCGCAAGCTCACCCCTTTCTATTCCCTTTTGTTTTCCTTACAGGAAAATAAACACTTTTGGTCTGGATTTGACAAATGGCTGCCAAATTGAGCTAGTTAAACATATCCTTTGTATAGCTCATGTATTAAAACCCTAAGTGGACTTTTGAGGCATTTTCTCTTTTGATTTGGCAAACCGTGTATATGTATGAACTTTTGAAAACTTATGTATGTCATTGTGGATTGTAATCGCTAAAGTTCAGATGTGAATGTTTGTTGGCTATTTCGGTTGGGTTCTGACGGGTCGGTCACTATTCATGGCCGACTCCGGATTTCATTTTTTTTATTTTGGGGTTATTTTACCATTTTGATTCGTTTACGCTCGTTCGTAAGTTCCGGATCGCTATAGATAGTTCTAGTCTGCATCGTGAGTCCTGGCGAGAGCTGGGCAGGCAGTCCGCTCACCCCTTTGGTTCGCCTTAGGGGAAAGTGGGGCTGTTACAATTGGTATCAGAGCCTGCTTCGCGTGGTCTCTGCGCGGAGTGAGCCTGGACTAGGTGGTGAATAGATATGAAGGATTAAGTGCTCGTTCGAGCCTAAGCTCTGAATTGTGAATGGTATAGGCCTTAACTTTTCTTGTGGTCTCTGAGGAACATAGATCGGTACGTCTGGTGGGAATTTCGATTGTAGATGGTTTACTCTTGGGACTGGCCAGCTCGAGAGGTGAATTGTCTTATTTCGGATTCTTGTGCCTGAGTACTCCAGAGTTGAGGCGATGTTACGTATGTGAGATTTGCATTTTGGGAACATGATTAAGATTTGTTCGATTGGAATGAGTACAAGAGATTAATGGATATTTCATTTGGATAATAGGTGATGTGAGAGACCGGACGGGGTTATTTTAGAGGTTTGGGACGATATATCCCTTTTCTTTTGATTCGCTCGTATGTTGTTACCACATGCCGTCGGTTGTGTAATTGTGTATATGAATAATTGCCTAATTTGATACGTATTTGTATATTTGATCATTTGTTTCCTTGATCTGTGGAATGTTATGTGCATATATGTTTACTTGTGTAATTGGTGGTCTCGATTTTGGATACTTTAGTCAATTTCCTATTGCTATGTTTATTTACTCAAATATCTTTGGGGGGGAAAAAAACAAGGAGAGGAAAAAAAAAATTATTGTAAGAAAGACGGAAACACGGATGTGGTCGTGGCCGTGGAGCTAAGCGAGGCCAAGAATCAAGAGAAGAAAGGGAAACAATAGCTGGACAAGGACCGAGAATGCCACTTGTACTTAGGAATGTAATTGACCCATTGTTTTGCCCGACAGGCTAGCATCTAAGTTCCAGCAACTCCGTACGATGACACACTGGGTTGATCCGTATCAAGAAATCGCGGTTCTCCGAGACGAAATACAGGTTCAAAGGAGGCTAATCGAGTACTGGGAAGGGCGATGGAAGCAAGAGTATTCGGAGAAACTTGAGCTACACCAAAACATGGAGCTAAAGAAAAAATACGAAGAGATTTCCAAGGAGACAGTAGCAATGGCACAAAGCAATACTTATATGGGGATTCCAGAGGAAGCTCAAAAGATAGGAATTGTAAGGCCACAACTGAAGATCTTCCATGCAAAGAAAAAGGGTAAAGCTGGAAGGCCATTTGCTAAGAGGGGCCGTGGATCGGGTGGTGTGACAAATTGTAGTTATTGTAGAAAATCCAATCATATTGAAGTGGATTGTTGGTTAAAGGGGAGGAGATGTCTGTGTTATGGGAGCGCCGAGCATCTGATTGCTAATTGCCCGGGTTTAGCGCGTGAAAAGAAAGGAACCCAACAACCAACCAAGACCGACCCTGGACTGTCAAGTGGAGAAGGGACTGGAATAAAGAACCTCGTTTCTTCTGACTCTGACGACGAAGAAGGGACAGGCCATTGGTTACTTTAACTTTGCAAGGTAAAATTTCGAGGGCGAAATTTCTTTAAGGGTGAGAGAGTGTGAGAACCCGTATTGCCCTAATATTTTCCTAGGGTTTTTCCCCTTTAATGGCATGTTTTCTGCATTTTCTGGCTAGAAATATTTTCTTGGGGAATTTTATGAGCAATTATAGTTTTTAGATAATTTTTCTAGCATTGGATAGTTTTTGAAAAATTAAGTATATAGAAAGGACGTGGGACCCACTAGTGCGGAAAGTTCGGAAAAATTCGGCCAATAAGGTTAGATTCCGGATACTGTGTAAAATTTATCGAGTGTTAAGAGATAAGTAGAATGTGTGAAGTGATTGATGTGAGAGGGAAAGAAAGATAAGAATGCATTAATGAGTGTGACAAGTGTCACAATATGATTGATTGGACTTTATGGTTTACTATTCACATTTTTGACTTTTGACCAAAATTAGTTAATATCTCACAAAAATTGAAAAAACTTACCATTTCTTACCTTCTTGTGGCCGACTTTCTTGAGCTAAGAAGAAAGGAAATTCTTCAAGATTCTTGCTTCCATTTTGCTTGAATGTGATCATCCAACCATTTGATCTTGATTCCATTCCATAAAACCTTTCTATTCGGTGCTAGTAAGTAGTTTGGTGGAGTTTGTTTGAAGAGCTAAGGTGTCCAACATCTCTCTCTCTCTTAATTTCTTGGCAAGTGATGCTTGAACACCCTACTACACCTAATGATGTTTATGTTTGGCTTAGAAGTGGCTAAAGTGATGGATTATATGATTTATTTCTTTATTTGACTTGATTTGGTGAAGTTTTCAATTTTATGAGGAATTTTCTGGTTTCATATGATCTTGATGGTGTGGTTGTTTTTGATGGTTAGTAATAAGGGGCTTTGATTCTAGTAGGTGTGAATTGATGATAAATGCAATCAATTTTGGATTTGGATTGAAATGTGAAAAGTTAGGGTTCATGAACCCCTAATCTGTCCGAAATTTTAGGTCATAGATAGAGGCCGAATTGGACTTTTCTCAAAACATGAAAGTTGTAGGTGTTGATGAGTTTGAAGTGCCTGAAAAATTTTAGGGCATTTGGAGTAGTTTAGAGTGAGTTATGCCGTTTTTACTGTTGCTGTTTTTGGTGATCAGAAAGTGCGAACTGCGATAGTAATTGTCTGTTTTGACTGGAATTTATTTGGATTTTGTTGATGGTGTCTTCTGATGAAATGTAGCTTGATGTCTTATATTTCATATGCCTTTGGAATCAATGCATTTGGACCTGTATAGACTGATTTGGACTGATTACAGTTTTGTGTGATTTGGGAACCTGCAATTACGGTTCTGGCTTGGTTTTCTGCATTTTTTACCTAGTTGTACTAGGATTTGGACTGAGTGACCTTCTACATTGTTGTAGCCCTGGTTCTTAGCTTCGAAACGGTGGGTCTTGGACCTCCATCCGATACTCGTAATACCTTTGGTGCCATTACCGCAAAATGACGTCAAAACTGTTTTCCTGGTTTTGAGCTTAACTTTCATTTCCGAACTTTTCCCTAGCTTGACTTGTACTAGTACTACTTGGAGCTTGCTGAATGACTATTAGATGAACTTGTTGTTGTGTGTGTACCTTTGGGACTGGCTGAGGAAATAATGAAGCCTTAATGGCTGGAAAAGTAAGAAATTTAGGGGAAATGCTGTCCGATTTCTAGGCCGTTTGGTTCTTTAAGTTGGATTTGCCTTTTGATGGAAATGAAGGGCTTTTGGGTTGTTGACCCTAGGTCTTCAGGTTATCTTTTTGTTTCCAAGAAAATCATGTTCTTGCACCCTTGCATTAGTATTTATTTGGCAAGGAATACGACGTGTAGTCGAGCCTCACTTGTGCATTCCGTTTGCTCGATTTGGATATGAAACCTTCAATTGGTTTATTTTGATTATGTTAGGGTTTTTTGGCGATTAAGGCCAATCTGAAGTGAAAGTTGAGCCGGTGAGTGTACCACTGCCTGCTACCCCTTTATGTGAAATATCTGAATATTTGAATACTTGATTTATGACTATTGAAGCCAAGTACTGTTTTGATCAAATGGAGGCGAGGGTGTACTTTATCACACTCGTTCTCTGGTCTGTTCATATGCCAATTTGGAACGTGTATCTGAATCTGCTATCTGTATCTGTATCTGAATCTGTTATCTGTATCTGGATCTGTATCTGTTCTGACGTCGTTTGGAAGCTTGTGTCCAACGACCTTTCTGTGACTTATGAGCTCAAATCCTGTGGCTAAGTTATTCGAGTCGGGCCGGCAAGGGCTTGGACGATTAGATAACGAACCACGGTAGTCTGTTCGGGGATTTTGGGGTATTGAGACCCTTAATTCCGGTATACTCGAGTATTACCTTTTCTGTATCTGATACGGTGAGCGGGCCCGGTAAAGGGGTGTTTGGTGGACGGAATTCGGTGTAAAGAGGGGTCTACGGACACGTTGGTTCTATATACGTTGACGGAGAGTCAACTGGTTTGGATCAAGTACTGCGCTGGAAATTTGGCTCCTGAGAGCCACCTGTATCCTTCTGTTTTGAATCATTGGTTACTTTACTTTACATCTGACATGTGTATCTGATTTGTTAAAGGTGAAATGCCATGATTTTAGTGCTATCTGTTCGGTACCTCATTGAGCGCAAGCTCACCCCTTTCTATTCCCTTTTGTTTTCCTTACAGGAAAATAAACACTTTTGGTCTGGATTTGACAAATGGCTGCCAAATTGAGCTAGTTAAACATATCCTTTGTATAGCTCATGTATTAAAACCCTAAGTGGACTTTTGAGGCGTTTTCTCTTTTGATTTGGCAAACCGTGTATATGTATGAACTTTTGAAAACTTATGTATGTCATTGTGGATTGTAATCGCTAAAGTTCAGATGTGAATGTTTGTTGGCTTTTTCGGTTGGGTTCTGACGGGTCGGTCACTATTCATGGCCGACTCCGGATTTCATTTTTTTATTTTGGGGTTATTTTACCATTTTGATTCATTTACGCTCGTTCGTAAGTTCCGGATCGCTATAGATAGTTCCAATCTGCATCGTGAGTCCTGGCGAGAGCTGGGCAGGCAGTCCGCTCACCCCTTTGGTTCGCCTTAGGGGAAAGTGGGGCTGTTACAATTGGTATCAGAGCCTGCTTCGCGTGGTCTCTGCGCGGAGTGAGCCTGGACTAAGTGGTGAATAGATATGAAGGATTAAGTGCTCGTTCGAGCCTAAGCTCTGAATTGTGAATGTTATAGGCCTTAACTTTCCTTGTGGTCTCTGAGGAACATAGATCGGTACGTCTGGTGGGAATTTCGATTGTAGATGGTTTACTCTTGGGACTGGCCAGCTCGAGAGGTGAATTGTCTTATTTCGGATTCTTGTGCCTGAGTACTCCAGAGTTGAGGCGATGTTACGTATGTGAGATTTGCATTTTGGGAACATGATTAAGATTTGTTCGATTGGAATGAGTACAAGAGATTAATGGATATTTCATTTGGATAATAGGTGATGTAAGAGACCGGACGGGGTTATTTTAGAGGTTTGGGACGATATATCCCTTTTCTTTTGATTCGCTCGTATGTTGTTACCACATGCCGTCGGTTGTATAATTGTGTATATGAATAATTGCCTAATTTGATACGTATTTGTATATTTGATCATTTGTTTCCTTGATCTGTGGAATGTTATGTGCATATATGTTTACTTGTGTAATTGGTGGTCTCGATTTTGGATACTTTAGTCAATTTGCTATTGCTATGTTTATTTACTCAAATATCTTTGGGGGGAAAAAAAACAAGGAGAGGAAAAAAAAAATATATTGTAAGAAAGACGGAAACACGGATGTGGTCGTGGCCGTGGAGCTAAGCGAGGCCAAGAATCAAGAGAAGAAAGGGAAACAATAGCTGGACAAGGACCGAGAATGCCACTTGTACTTAGGAATGTAATTGACCCATTGTTTTGCCCGACAGGCTAGCATCAAAGTTCCAGCAACTCCGTACGATGACACACTGGGTTGATCCGTATCAAGAAATCGCGGTTCTCCGAGACGAAATACAGGTTCAAAGGAGGCTAATCGAGTACTGGGAAGGGCGATGGAAGCAAGAGTATTCGGAGAAACTTGAGCTCTTACACCAAAACATGGAGCTAAAGAGGAAATACGAAGAGATTTCCAAGGAGACAGTAGCAATGGCACAAAGCAATACTTATATGGGGATTCCAGAGGAAGCTCAAAAGATAGGAATTGTAAGGCCACAACTGAAGATCTTCCATGCAAAGAAAAAGGGTAAAGCTGGAAGGCCATTTGCTAAGAGGGGCCGTGGATCGGGTGGTGTGACAAATTGTAGTTATTGTAGAAAATCCAATCATATTGAAGTGGATTGTTGGTTAAAGGGGAGGAGATGTCTGTGTTGTGGGAGCGCCGAGCATCTGATTGCTAATTGCCCGGGTTTAGCGCGTGAAAAGAAAGGAACCCAACAACCAACCAAGACCGACCCTGGACTGTCAAGTGGAGAAGGGACTGGAATAAAGAACCTCGTTTCTTCTGACTCTGACGACGAAGAAGGTACAGGCCATTGGTTACTTTAACTTTGCAAGGTAAAATTTCGAGGGCGAAATTTCTTTAAGGGGGAGAGAGTGTGAGAACCCGTATTGCCCTAATATTTTCCTAGGATTTTTCCCCTTTAATGGCATGTTTTCTGCATTTTCTGGCTAGAAATATTTTCTTGGGGAATTTTATGAGCAATTATAGTTTTTAGATAATTTTTCTAGCAGTGGATAGTTTTTGATAAATTAAGTATATAGAAAGGACGTGGGACCCACTAGTGCGGAAAGTTCGGAAAAAAATTCGGCCAATAAGGTTAGATTCCGGATACTGTGTAAAATTTATCGGGTGTTAAGAGATAAGTAGAATGTGTGAAGTGATTGATGTGAGAGGGAAAGAAAGATAAGAATGCATTAATGAGTGTGACAAGTGTCACAATATGATTGGTTGGACTTTATGGTTTACTATTCACATTTTTGACTTTTGACCAAAATTAGTTAATATCTCACAAAAAATTGAAAAAACTTACCATTTCTTACCTTCTTGTGGCCGACTTTCAAGAGCTAAGAAGAAAGGAAATTCTTCAAGATTCTTGCTTCCATTTTGCTTGAATGTGATCATCCAACCATTTGATCTTGATTCCATTCCATAAAACCTTTCTATTTGGTGCTAGTAAGTAGTTTGGTGGAGTTTGTTTGAAGAGCTAAGGTGTCCAACATCTCTCTCTCTCTTAATTTCTTGGCAAGTGATGCTTGAACACCCTACTACACCTAATGATGTTTATGTTTGGCTTAGAAGTGGCTAAAGTGATGGATTATATGATTTATTTCTTTATTTGACTTGATTTGGTGAAGTTTTCAATTTTATGAGGAATTTTCTGGTTTCATATGATCTTGATGGTGTGTTTGTTTTTGATGGTTAGTAATAAGGGGCTTTGATTCTAGTAGGTGTGAATTGATGATAAATGCAATCAATTTTGGATTTGGATTGAAATGTGAAAAGTTAGGGTTCATGAACCCCTAATCTGTCTGAAATTTTAGGTCATAGATAGAGGCCGAATTGGACTTTTCTCAAAACATGAAAGTTGTAGGTATTGATGAGTTTGAAGTGCCTGCAAACTTTCAGGGCATTTGGAGTAGCGTAGAGTGAGTTATGCCGTTTTTACTGTTGCTGTTTTTGGTGATCAGAATGTGCGAACTGCGATAGTAATTGTCTATTTTGACTGGAATTTATTTGGATTGTGTTGATGGTGTCTTCTGATGAAATGTATCTTGATGTCTTATCTTTCATATGCCTTTGGAATCAATGCATTTGGACCTGTATAGACTGACTTGGACTGA